>NC_054371.1:64417381-64717381 GCF_017654675.1 Xenopus laevis | reverse complement strand
AGCTCTGAAAACCATTTCCTTAATTAAATTGCATAAATATATTAAGTTATCAGAAGATGTTTCAGGTGTAGACCTTAAAAATGACAAATGGCTTTGTAAAATGTACTTGTTAAATTGCTCAGACAAATTGTCATTACTGGTCCTCTAATCGGGTATCAGGAACTTGTGGCTCAAGTGTGTTGTGGAAATTCTACCTCCTAGACTGCTCCAGTTCTGTTAAAGACATCATGGAGTTGAACATCATAAAAACAACATTATATTAATACTTGTGTTATTTATCATGCTAAGTATTTAAAATGTTTGCACCTAAATATTTTAACAGCAAAAGTGGCACCAATAATTCGTAGGGATTTATCTGTATCATGTATATATATATATATATAGTAGAGGGTAGATCTATAGTAATACCAACACGCAGTGATTTAAGGCGATGTTAGAAGTCACGGAGTAGTTCTATGACCACATAAAGCAGAAGACCATAGGTTACCTGCCTTCATATAGGTCACAGAGTTTTAAGATGTATTCTAATTTCTATTGTTTAACTGCAATCTGATCAGAACTCTGATTATATTTCCAGAATAGCTGACGGTCTATCAATCTAGTCATCTCGGTCTGTGTATGATGCAGACAGATGACCATTGTCAATATAGTCCATTGTTTGTGACTTAAATGAATAGTCTGATGTCTTACAGGGCACTTCATATTCTGAAAATGTGTTATCAGTGTACCACAGTTATGCCACCAAAGGGACCTTTGCTGCTGTAACAATCCATTCCAAAACGGTGTCACATGGAATCATAGCCAGTGCTGGGCCAGGCCGGCCACTTCAGCCCCCACAGCATCAGTGCGCAATGGCGCGCAACCGAGGACGCATGTGCGCAATCGTGCGCAACCAAGGACGCACGTGCGCAATCGTGCGCAACCGAGGACGCATGTGCGCACTCGTGCGCAACCGTGCGCAACCGAGGACGCGTGTACGCTATTGTGCGCAACCGTGCGGAAGTGAGGACGCATGTGCGCAACCGTGCGCAACCAAGGACGCATATGCGCAATCGTGCGCAACCGAGGCTGCGTGGTTGTGCGCAAAGCACTTTGACCAGAGAGCGCATACACTTCTCACTGAGCTAACACTTGCTGGACTAGGGGTAGGCAGCACCCTGTCACTTAGAACAATAGTTGTTAATATTTCTGAGGATAAAGTGCTCCTTGCTGCCGTTTCTGTTCTTTCAGCTTGTCAGCTGGGTAAGAGAAATAGAATTTTTTTTTTAAACCGTGTCTGAAGATTTTGTGCCACTCCAGTACAGGAACATGTTAGTCTGCTGAGTGCACTTAGAATCAAGTCAGCATATAGCACTGTATCAGCAGCTCTGAAAACCATTTCCTTATTTAAATTGCATAAATATATTAAGTTATCAGAAGATGTTTCAGGTGTAGACCTTAAAAATGACAAATGGCTTTGTAAAATGTACTTGTTAAATTGCTCAGACAAATTGTCGTTACTGGTCCTTTAATCGGGTATCAGGAACTTGTGGCTCAAGTGTGTTGCGGAACTTCTACCTCCTAGACTGCTCCAGTTCTGTTAAAGACATCATGGAGTTGAACATCATAAAAACAACATTATATTAATACTTGTGTTATTCATCATGCTAAGTATTTAAAATGTTTGCACCTAAATATTTTAACAGCAAAAGTGGCACCAATAATTCGTAGGGATTTATCTGTATCATGTATATATATAGTAGAGGGTAGATCTATAGTAATACCAACACGCAGTGATTTAAGGCGATGTTAGAAGTCACGGAGTAGTTCTATGACCACATAAAGCAGAAGACCATAGGTTACCTGCCTTCATATAGGTCACAGAGTTTTAAGATGTATTCTAATTTCTATTGTTTAAAGGAGAATTCAACCTTAAAGTTTAATAAACCCTACCCCCCTTCCCTACATAGACCCCCCCTCCTCCCCCCAGTCTAGCTACTACCCAAGGCAAAAGCACCTAAGTCTTTACTTACCCCTCTGCGCAGATTCTGTCCAACGGAGTTCACAAGCATCATCTTCAGCCGCATCGGTAATCTTCAGAATGAGACTGGCACTTCAGCAATTGTCACGAGTTGGGGCACATACGCAGATGTCACAAAACACAAAATTACTCTAACTGCTCATGCGCCGATACACCAGTCTCATTCCGAAGAATGAAGATGATGCCTGTGAACTCCGCTGGACAGAATCTGCACGGAGGGGTAAGTAAAGACTTAGGGGCTTTTGCCAGGGGTAGCAGCTAGGCTGGGGGGAGGAGGCCCAAAAAGTAGCCCAAATCCATACCTTGGCTAGTTTGTACTTTCAAAGCCTGCCTGGGCTTTACATTAGTAGCCCAATTTGGCTGGAAAACAGACAACCTGGCAACTCTGCTGTTTATACATATATATTAGATGTCATTTTGTTTAGATGTGTAACAGACGTGTTGCACCCTGGGAAACTTTGTGTTTGGGATTGTCATACTGTCCAAACCAAGGCAATGTATGGTTGCCTACTGGTCCCCAATATTTTTAGCTTTCTTCCCTTTTTTCGTAGCATTGGGAAAGAGGTTTACCCAGTGGGCCTTTTAATGCTGTGGTATTTTTTGGGTTGAGGGATTAATTATTATTTGTGCAAATTCTTCATGTGGCGGATTGATGATAAAACAGTTTGCCCAGGAACAAAACCAGATGAGCTTGTTTCTGTGTTGGCATCAGACATTATTACCAAAAAGATGACAAGGCACATCCCCTGTGCATTTTATGAACATTACAGTAATCATCTGGTACTGGTAGGCTGAATTATCACATGGGAGGCCAGTGACCTCAGGCTTTTCACTTCAGAGCGACCAACTGCAATCTGATCAGAACTCTGATTATATTTCCAGAATAGCTGACGGTCTATCAATTTAGTCATCTCGGTCTGTGTATGATGCAGACAGATGACCACCATTGTCATTATAGTCCATTGTTTGTGACTTAAATGAATAGTCTGATGTCTTACAGGGCACTTCATATTCTGAAAATGTGTTATCAGTGTACCACAGTTATGCCACCAAAGGGACCTTTGCTGCTGTAACAATCCATTCCAACACGGTGTCACATGGAATCATAGCCAGTGCTGGGCCAGGCCGGCCACTTCAGCCCCCACAGCATCAGTGCGCAATGGCGCGCAACCGAGGACGCATGTGCGCAATCGTGCGCAACCGAGGACGCATGTGCGCACTCGTGCGCAACCGAGGACGCGTGTGCGCAACCGTGCGCAACCGTGCGCAACTGAGGACGCATGTGCGCAACCAAGGACGCATGTGCGCAATAGTGCGCAACCGAGGACGCGTGTGCGCAACCGATGGCGCGCGGTTGTGCGCAAAGCACTTTGACCAGAGAGCGCATACACTTCTCACTGAGGTAACACTTGCTGGACTAGGGGTAGGCTGCATATGAGGTAAGTGCCTGGCTCCCTTCAAGCTTTGCGCCCTAGGCACGTGCCTCTTCTGCCTACCCCTAGTTCCTGCCCTGGCCATAGCCATGACCAGATTGGCAATCTGTTGATCTTGGCAAATACTGTTGTCAGATGCATAGTCACTATTCATTGGACCTAGCTATTAAGGCTTCTGTGTACTTGAAATGGCCTATTATGAATCCCAGACCTGGAAATAGAGTGCGGAAATGGGGTGTTAAATTGGAGCAGCCAAGGGTGATATTGTTAGCGGAGAGATAAGCATTCTCCTATTTATATATATAACTTGTGTTGTTAAGTGGCTGGCTATTTATGAACTAATTGCCCCACATCTGTTCAAGGCTGAATGACAATGTAAGGGACCTCATACCCTGACAATAGTTGTTAATATTTCTCTCATTAAGTGAAAAGCTGCATATCTGCAAAAGTACTGTGGTTGCCTTGGTCTAGAAAAGAAGCACAAAACACAATGGTTAGCATATCTGGCCTATGTCTGTGTGAAACGTTCATTCTCTTTTAATGGGATATAGCAGTGGCTACAAGCTCAGTAACGATTAGGCAAAAATTTGCACACGCACACCTGTCCTCTCCAATTAGTTACGTACGGTGCCTGGGGTATAGGAGGACGGCCCCTCCACAATTAATGAAGAAAAAGTAACTCCAGCACACGTAACATGTTCAAGGGATTGCTCCCGTGTTTAAAGGGATACTGTCATGGGAAAAAATGTTTTTTCAAAATGAATCAGTTAATAGTGCTGCTCCAGCAGAATTCTGCACTGAAATCCATTTCTCAAAAGAGCAAACTGATTTTTTTATATTCAATTTTGAAATCTGACATGGGGCTAGACATTTTGTCAATGTCTATTGTGTAAAATTATTTCTAACAGCATTCAAGTTTCGTATTTCACGGATTTTGTGCTTGGACTTTTCAAAACGGAACTTTTTGCATTTTCTTGGACTTATGTTCTTATTGTAAATTTACATAATTGGAGGGGTGGATACCTGCAATTAATGGATTTAAGGAAGGTGGTGGGTGGTTTTGAGCACCTGACGAAGGGGTACGCCCACGAAACATTGTATCTGTTGGATTGACATTAAACACGGGGGCAATCCCTTGCGCATGTTACGTGTGTTGGAGTTACTTTTTGTACAAGCTCAGTAATTCTGGTGCAGATTCTGACCTGTTACAATTTTGCAACATTTAATTGATACATTTCTGAGCAGCATCTCTGGAGTATTAGCAACTATTGTATCAATTCTAACATTTGCTTGTAATGAAACTCAGAGATTCTGCTCAGCAGGGACAAAGATAAGAAATATATCATCTACATGTATCAATTTAGAACAGGTTACAGGGTCGGCGACCCCTCTCCCAGAGCTGCTTTAACAGGTGAAAAAAGACACTTTACACTTCAATATTAGAAAAACAGTGACAAATAGAAAATAGAAAGTAATCGGAAAAAGTCTTTATTTCTGGTGCTTGTTTGAAGGAGAACCACCCCTTTAAGCTTTAGACATTTTTATCCATTCTTCAGATATGGGATGTCAGTTATTAATTGCTAAAATAACAATTTCTTGGCACTCTACCTTTGAATAGGATCACATTCACTTAGACCTGACTGTTTACAGGCTGGTAATCCAGCAAACCTGGAAAATCCTCTTGAAATTTGGGAGAGAACAGGGAATTAGGATCGAATAGCTCAGTACCTGTTCCTAGTGGACATTGAGGGATCCAATTCAAGTCCAACTAGTTTATAAAACACACAGAGATTTGCCCCAATAATGAAATGTATATGGAAAAAAAGGCAACAGATATCTAATGCATTAAGTCATTCCTGCAGTTGTGGCACACAAGGATGTATTTAACTAGTATATTACCTAATTACATAACAATTGCATAACTAACATAGTTCTTGAATAACAGCAGTCCCACAGTTGACAGAGGTGGGAATAAATAAATGCACAGTTCTTTTTCATGTCTCTTCCGAGTGCTCTTCCCCTAGGTACCACTACCTTTTCCTAAGTACCTTTGCTTGGAAATGGTAGATGTTCCCATGTATCACTTACAAACACAAGACCTGTCCTCACACACGGGCCACACACTGGGTTCATAGGCAGCTCTGCAGTGCTGACTCTCTCTACAGTGGCACTGGCCACATCCTGGACATCTAGCAGCATGGCAGGGAACAGTAAAATGTTTCTTCGGTTGAACTCAGTAGTAGAAAATTCCTCTGGCATTTTAAGGGCAATGCAGTCACCGGCATCCAATCACAATAGTTCCATTCATCATATTCAGGTGGGCGTTAGCTGAAACTCAGTGAATTGCTTTATTTGCTTTAGAACAGTCCTCAACCTGTTATACATGTGAGCCACATTCAAAAGGAAAAAGTGTTGGGGAGCAACTCAAGCATGAAAAACTTTCAAGGGTGCCTTGGGCATTACACCATGTTTTAATGCAATCAAAACTTGCCTATTAGCCAGGAACCGAAAAATAAGAACCTGCTTTGAGGCCACTGGGAACAACATCCAAAGGACTGGTGAGCAACATGTTGACCATGAGCCAGTGGTTGGTGATCACTGTTTCAGAATCATCTCCACTAGATAATGTATCTCTCTGTACAGCTGGAGCTCCAGGCCTCAACTCCTGCCAGCAGGGAGTCCTTTATAACCTCTGGTGGCCCACCCTGTAGCTTGGGCACCAAAACTAGACTTTCTCTGGGTCCATCTTCTTTCCCAGATATACCATTGGGCTCCCAGCAAGCTTCATGCATTGTCCAACCTCCAGACCAGTCGGATTACTACCCTGCCTATAACTGGACAGGAAGATGTCAAAAGTAGAGAAAGCTGAAGCACAGGAGCTGGTTGGCCTGAAAGGAATGCAGGCAGACAAATCCTATGAGTATAACACCATGCAGCTATTAGAATGATGTGGCCACTACAACCTATAACCAGAGCCGGACTAGGAGCAAAAAGTAGCCCGGGCAATAAACAAACAAAGCAGCCCATGTGTAAACACACACACACAGACACAAACACACACAAACACAGAGAGACACACAAACACAGAGACACCTACACAGACACAAACACACAGAAAGACACACAAACACAGAGAGACACACACAAACACACACAGACACACACAAACACAGAGACACACACACAGAGAGAGACACACACAAACACAGAGAGACACACACAAACCCACACAGACACACACACAAACACAGAGACACACACACACACAGAGACACAGACACACACACACACAGAGACACAAACACACAAAAAGACACACAGAGAGACACAAACACTGAGACACACACACACAGAGTCACACACAGACACACACACACACACACACAGACACAAACACACAAAAAGACACACAAACACAGAGACACACACAAACACACACAGACACACACACACAAAGACACAAACACACAGAGAGAGACAAACACAGACACACACACAGAGACACAAACACACAAAAAGACACACAGGCACACAGAGAGACACAAACACTGAGACACACACAGAGTCACACACAAACACAGACACACACACACACAAACACACAAAAAGACACACAAACACAGAGAGACACAAACACTGAGACACACACACAGACACAAACACACAAAAAGACACACAAACACAGAGAGACACACACACAAACACACACAGAAACACAGAGAGACACACAAACACAGAGAGACACACACAAACACAGACACACACACAGAGACACAAAAAGACACACAGACACACACAAACACAGAGAAACACGCACAAAGACACAAACACAGAGAGACACACACACACAGAGACACAAACACATACACCCCTACCTCCCCCTACCTCTCTTAGGAGCTTCGTGAAACAGCACGGAACTCTCCGACACCTCCCACCCCGTCTGCTGGCCAATCAGATGGACTTTGCCTTTCCCTGACTGATCTTAGGAGGTGGGAGGAGGGAGGAGGAAGGAACACGCAGCTGCTTGGTGTGTGTGTCTGTGAAGGAGAAGGAGGTGGAAGGAGAATCACAGCGTGCATGCTGTAAGTGTCTCTACCTCAAATCGCCACAAAGCAGAAGCGGCCCATTTCACAGGTAAATGGAGCGGCCCTTCGGGAAATTGCCCAAACTGACAGATTGTCAGTCCAGGCCTGCCTATAACTGTTAGTTAAAAAACAGTGCATTTAAGAGATGCCAAATATCTGTTGGGAATTAAACACAGAATGTTCATACAGCTATCAATTCAGTATTCTACCGCTTCCAAAAGAATAGGTCAAACTTACTCCCAAGCTCTGGGTGGAGTGAGAATAACCTGTTGTCAGTATTACTTTCTCTATGGAGATCCTTTTTTTTTATTCCCCTTGTGGCTGTATACTGTAGGTCACATGATTTGGAGGTGGTGGAGTGAAGGATTTCTATTAGCCAAAATAGAGAAATCTGTGTGTGTGTGTGTGTGCACACCCTTCCTTCCAGCTGCCCTTGTCCATTGTCTTATACAGAATTAAAATGCCTCTGACCAGATCAGCTGGTTTGGGAAGTGCATGAGTATAGTAAAAATAACTATGTAGAGCACAGGTGAATCTCTATGTTCAGAGCAACAGATCAGCCCTTGGCAAGGTAGTGAGTGTTTGAGCAAGGCTGGTTGAGGCGTGTCTTGTACACTGACCAAATCATTCTGTATTTTTAATACACAGACCGGATCTCGAAAACACAGGATCTCTCAAACATGGCTGAGGATAAAGTGCTCCTTGCTGCCGTTTCTGTTCTTTCAGCTTGTCAGCTGGGTAAGACAAATAGAATTTTATTTAAACCGTGTCTGAAGATTTTGTGCCACTCCAGTACAGGAACATGTTAGTCTGCTGAGTGCACTTAGAATCAAGTCAGCATATAGCACTGTATCAGGAACAACAAGGTGTCCTATTCAGCAGCTCTGAAAACCATTTCCTTATTTAAGTTGCATAAATATATTAAGTTATCAGAAGTTGTTTCAGTTGTATACCTTATATTACATGGCTTTGTAAAATGTTCTTGTTAAATAGCTTAGGCAAATTGTACCTACTTAATCGGGTATCAGGAACTTGTGGCTCAAGTGTGTTGCGGAACTTCTAACTCCTAGACTGCTCCAGTTCTGTTAAAGACATCATGGAGTTGAACATCATACAAACAACATTATATTAATACTTGTGGTATTCATCATGCTAAGTATTTAAAATGTTTGCACCTAAATGTTTTAACAGCAAAAGTGGCACCAATAATGCGTAGGGATTTATCTGTATCATGTATATATATAGTAGAGGGTAGATCTATAGTAATACCAACACGCAGTGATTTAAGGCGATGTTAGAAGTCACGGAGTAGTTCTATGACCACATAAAGCAGAAGACCATAGGTTACCTGCCTTCATATAGGTCACAGAGTTTTAAACCCTACCCCCCTTCCCTACATTGACCCCTCCTACCCCCAGTCTAGCTACTACCCAAGGCAAAAGCCCCTAAGTCTTTACTTACCCCTCTGCGCAGATTCTGTCCAGCAGAGTTCACAGGCGTCATCTTTAGCCGCTTCAGTAATCTTTGGAATGAGACCGGCACTTAAGCAAGTTGTCGCAAAACAGAATATTGCTTCAACTGCGCATGTGCTGATACGCCGGTCTCATTGCGAAGATTACATAAGAGAATAAGGTGGCTGCCGTTAACTCCGCTGGACAGAATTTGCACGGAGGGGTAAGGAAAGACTTAGGGGCTTTTGCCAGGGGTAGCAGCTAGGCTGGGGGAGGAGGGATGGGGGTCTATGTAGGGTAGGGGGGGTAGGGTTTTTAACTTTAGGGTTGAATTCTCCTTTAAGGCTGGGGCCAGACAGGGTAGAAATCAGCCGAATCTTCTCGTCTGCTCGTGTCCGGAAGTCTTTTGTCAGCTCCGGCATGAACAGGCTCCCCAGACTTCTGAAAAGAAATTTGATACTTTGCATTTTGAGCTGAAATTTCATGACGGAGCCAACACAAGGCTTTAATAGTGAGCTCTAATACATCTTATAGGTAAAAAGAGCCCCCTTATAAGATATATTGGATCTAACTATGCAGACGCATGTACTCCTTACAGATCTTGCTTGGTTGTTGTCAAACCAGAATCATAAGGTAGCAATGATCACCGCTGCACTACTTGCTATAGTATCAAAGCTAGCCTGCTTCTCAAATTTACTAGTAAGGATGAAAAATGAAAGGCAAATAATGTTTCCAAAATCATGGTGCTGGCTATATGTTTGTTATTGTGTAAGAGCAACATATCCTTTTTCCCAACAGCCTTGTATGCAGTGCTTGTGGGCAAGTCAAGGATGAAGCATAAAGTAATCCCCCCTGCAGTGACTGGGCCACCAGAATTTGAGAGAACCTTGCGTGCCCAGTAAGTTCAGACTTGATTTTCATTGGGTGGCTGAGAGCTTATTAAAGGGGTTGTTCACCTTCTAAACACTTTTTTCAATCAGTTGTTTTTAGATTGTTCCCCGTATATAAAGACTTTTTTCAAATTACTTTCCATTATTTATTTTTTGCTGTTTTTCCAAAATCTAAGTTTAAAGTTGAATGTTTGTGTCTCTGGTGTTTCAGTCTGGCAGCTCAGTAATTCAGGTGCAGACTCTGCTACAATTTCGCAACATTTAGGGGCAGATTTACTAAGCTCGAGTGAAAAAATCCATCGACTCAATACTTCGACAAATAAAAGCTACCGAATTGAATGTTAGCCTATTGGGACATTGTAGATAGGTGTTGGGCACTTTTTATGATCGAATAAAAATAATTCGATCGATTGCTTAAAATCGTTTGAATCGTTCTTTTCGAATGATTTTATCGTTTGATTGAATGATTTTCATTTGATCGTTCGAACAAACCTTTTGCTCTAAAATCCTTCGAATTCGATATTCGAAATCGAATTCGAAGGATTTTACTTCGAGGGTTTTTTAACCCTCCAAATTCGACCCTTGATAAATCTGCCCCTTAGTTGATACATTTCTGAGCAGCATCTCTGGAGTATTAGCAACTATTGTATCAATTCTAACATCTGCCTGTAACTCAGAGATTCTGCTCAGCAGGAACAAAGATAAGAAATGTATCACTAAATGTATCAATTTAGAACAGGTTACAGGGTCGGCGACCCCCCTCCCAGAGCTGCTTTAGAAGGTGAAAAAATACACTTTACACTTCAATATTAGAAAAACGATAACACGTAGAAAATAGATTATCTATGGAAAAAGTTGTTATTTCTGGTGATCTATCTGAAAACAACTAGTTGTTTGAAGATGAACCACCCCTTTAATACTTATCAGATAGCCAGCTGCAAGATAGGCTGTTTTTCCTACATTCTATACCGCAATTCTTGTGTTTTTCTCCATTACTGATATTTACTTTTAGCTCATACAATCACCACCATCGGAAATCTTGGAACCCATTATACCTTAATGCCTATATTCCCAAACTAAATGCAACACTGGGCCTTTCTAATTCCTTTCTTGTCTGGGACAGCCAAAAGTATTCTTGTAAAAACTCATAAGCTTGCTCATTAAAAGGAGAAGATGGAGCAGATTCTATGTTATAATACTCCTGGGCACCTGGCACCTTTGGGTCGGTACATAAATCCTTTGTCTTCAACTCCTCAGGTTATAATACCTCAGACTCCGACACTGACTCAATGTATTTTCCATGCTGATTGAAAGAAAACAACATACAAGGCATTTCGTCATGTCCAGTGCTCAGCAATTTTAAAGATGTATGAAGATGGTGTCTGCTTTTGGGAATAAACCAAAGAGCTACTGGCTAGGAAGCAGAAACACTACCCTTTTGGTAGCCTGTTGCTGCTAACATGAAAGAGGATACTTTAAAGGGATACTGTCATGGGAAAAAAAACATTTTTCAAAATGAATCAGTTAATAGTGCTGCTCCAGCAGAGTTCTGCACTGAAATCCATTTCTCAAAAGAGCAAACAATTTTGAAATATGACATGGGGCTAGACAAATTGTCAATTTCCCAGCTGCCCCAAGTCATGTGACTCTGATAAACTTCATTGTGGCTTTTTATTTATTCATTGTAGGAACTACAAAACCTATTAACATTCCTTAAACATAAAGTTTAATCAAAAATCTAAAATTTTAACCATAGCTCAACTGGACTTCACACTAGTGAAACAACTACACACTGGGCTTTATGTTTACAGCAGAGCAGTCGTTTATCTGACTAATAGGACATTGTAACATATTTGTTTACAATTTTGTTTTTTATAACTCTATAATACATAAAAGCCATGAATATCCTGTAAATTATATCCTTATAAACGGTGAGTTCTGATGTCATCAGTTATAAACGGTGAGTTCTGATGTCATTTCTGTCACATGACTCACTTAAATTTGTGTATTATAATAAATAAAGTACCCCCAGTTGCAAAATATGAGGATATTAGAAGTTACCTCGAAGTTCCATGACCTGTATAAAAACACTCGGCCTTCGGCCTCGTGTTTTTATATGGTCATGAAACTCCTCGGTAACTTATAATATCCTTATATTTTACAAGAGGGGGTACTTTATTCACTATATATACATCTTCATCATTTTCTGCCTATGTATATATTCACATCTAATCCCAAACATTTACAAATAGACAAGTTGCTGTTGTCCCTTTGACCTATCTTGCTTTCAGCATAATAAGGTTCCTTCACTACCCTGCACCACATGACTGAGTTCTAATTGGTGTTGCAGTATCTCTCTCCTTTATGTTTCTTGGTTGAGTTAGAGCTGCTCTTACTAGCTGCCTTGACTAACTCTCAGCGCTACCGGAGGCTTTACAATAGTTTTCCTGTCTCCAGCTAAACCTACAGTTCCACCAACTATAGGGGGATCAGTGTACACTTAGAGGAGGCCCTGAAAACTGTTTGCTGTGGGGCTCAGAGCCATGGAGTTATAACCCAGTCCCTTTTTATGTGGTCCAGCACCTCCGGCACCTGGTTTTCCTCCCTTTACTCTTATACTTTATAGGGCCACTGCCCCCACTTTTAGAATCTTCTTAAAGGGATACTGTCATGGGAAAACATGTTTTTTTCAAAACGCATCAGTTAATAGTGCTGAATGACTGGGGGCAGCTGGGAAACTGACAATATGTCTAGCCCCATGTCAGATTTTAAAACTGAATATAAAAAAATCTGTTTGCTCTTTTGAGAATTGGATTCCATTGCAGAATTCTGCTGAAGCAGCACTATTAACTGATGTTTTCCCATGGCAGTATCCCTTTAAAGGAGTTTTCCAATTTCCTCTGAACACTACCAGTTGTCAACAACAACAACCATCTAGAGGTGGAAATAAATAGACACATTTAACAGAAAAAAGGAAAAAGGAAAAAAAAAACAGAATGTGATAGCAGATTCAAAAACACTTGTAAAAATAACCTAAATTGTTTATGGCTATAAAAATTGTAATTGTACCTACACTTTATTAGGGCCAACCCTGGTAAAGTGCTCCCCCTAAAGAAATGTTTTCTTTTAACTTGCAAAATGAAACTGTAATTACTTACAGTAATTTAGACAAACAACACAAATAAACTATACATCATACAGTACATTCTGGGACTATAAGGTATTTATGCAGCTATGTTAGTGTTTCTTTGTTTCATTACATTCCCAGCCAAAACATTTGCCATGGTTAGAAAGTGAATGTATTAGGGGCACATTTACTTTGGGTCGAATATAGAGGGTTAATTACCCCTCGATATTCGACTACGAAGTTAAATCCTTCGACTTTGAATATCGAAGTTGAAGGATTTACCGCAATTTGTTCGATCGAACGATTTGAAGGATTTTAATTCATCGATCGAACGATTTTCCTTTGATCATAAATTGCTAGGAAAGCCTATGGGGACCTTCCCCATAGGCTAACATTGGTGCTCGGTAGGTTTTAGGTGGCGAAGTAGGAGATCGAAGTTTTTTGTAAAGAGACAGTACTTCGACTATCGAATGGTCGAATAGTCAAACGATTTTTAGTTCGAATCGTTCGATTCGTAGTCGAAGGTCGAAGTAGCCAAAAAAACGTTGAAATTCTAAGTTTTTTACCTTCTAATCCTTCACTCGAGCTAAGTAAATGTGCCCCCTACTGTTACTATAGGTCTTAACCCATTACACAAAGTTCTGTTTAACTTTTAATCCCCATATTTGCACTGCGAACATAGAAAATAATACTTAAATTGTCTATTAATGATGTATCTCTCTTCCAGACAAAACTATGTGGAGTTCATGCCAATATTCTTGGTACTGCTATGGACCGCCGGCCTTTACTTTCATCAAGGTAATAGTAGTATAGAGTAATATGTGTACTTTGATATAAATGATACTCTTATATTGCCATTTGGATGAAAAGTACAGTTTGGGTGGGGATAATGCATACCTCCCACCTGTCCCGTTTTCTGCACGTTACAATTTTGCCAGCTCAGCCTGCAGTCTCTGGTTATTTACTGAAATGTCCTGATTTTCTCTTTGATCTCCTGCACTGACACCAGAAAAAGATACAAAGTTTAAGAAACTTAATTAAAAAAAGAGGCTTTTTGGCAGAGAGCTCAGAACACTCAGCAGCTCCACTTGATGCTTTTGTAACAAAAGCAAAGAAACAATTGTAACTATTTAAGATAAGCTGGTCTCTTGGGAGAAGTGAGACTCACAGCTTAAAGGGCAATTCACTTTCATTAGCAAAATTGTTATAACATATAAAACCTTACACTAAAACTCCCAGAAATGTGTTCAAACTTTATAACCTGCCAATTTTGTAAAATTGACATGAAAATTAGGGGGTGTGGCCACAAAATGGGCGTGGTCAAACAATTTCCCCCTCTTTCCACTTTTTGAATGTTGGTATGATAATGCATGCTACTGTACTTCTCTGTGTCTCTTTTCCTACTGTGTGAGTAATTTATTAAAGGAAACCTCAAAACAAATAAAATTACTCTTCTAAGCACTTTTTCAATGTACATAAATTATTATTTTTTATTAAACTGCTCATATAATGAGCACCGTCTACTAGTCATTCAGTTGGGCTAAAAATGAAGTTCATGAGTAAAGTAACTTTCTTGTAAAGTTGACGAACAAAGAAGAGTCACTTGACATCTCTCAGGTATTCCTGTTATTCAGATAGATCGCAATTACCGGAAAACCATCTCCTATAGAGTATTTTTTAAGTAAATAATTCCATTTTCCTTAAATTATTTTCTTTTTCACAGCAATTTGTGCCTGATGGTAACTGAGCTACACAAATCAATTAGAATTCTACCTTTATAAGTGAGTTAACCAGAATGCTCAACATTTCGGGAGGCCCCTTACTCTGATGGAAAGTAAAGCATAAGACACCCCTTAAAACGTTATCAAAACCACATAAATATATATAATAAAAAAACAATACCGCACTCAACAGGCTCAGTTAGAGTAACTGATTTTCATAGACAAGCAAAAGAAATTTTTACCTAACATTTCAATCACATCATAGTGATCTTCCTCAGGCACGCTTCTCCTGAGGAAGATCACTATGATGTGATCGAAATATCACAATATAACCGAAAACCTGTCTCATATTTTTTACAAAACAGAGTATCCTACGGATGATATGCAAATCCAGAGACTAAAAGGGTCATTCGTTAATACCCATTGGTGCTAGAGAACAGTCCAAGAGGCCCACCCACATGCTCCCTCCATTGAGCAATGCATCATATGTGAAAAATCAAGCATATAAGGAAAAGGAAATAACAGCATAAATGCCTTATTTAGATCTGTGCTTGGGGTCTAAACTATTACTCTTATGCTCCTGCTTGTCACAACTAATTTATCAAATTCTGCAAGTTTCAAGGTTACAATTACAAGGCACAATTCTATCATTGCCACTCTAAAATAAGCAGGATGTATATCTTAATTAAATCCAATAGGTGCCAAAGCATCCAGTCTTAATCTACATTACTGATATAAGGAAAAGCGAAGAGTGAGTTCTATTATTCACATTATTCATAAACTGGCTTTTATATTAAATTCCAAAAAATGAAGAAAATCAAAAGCTACTGCACAAATATTTATGTAGGGTAAATTTGCATGGTTTGTTTGTTTTCAGAAACAGCAGCAGTTTTTGGCTTGCTATACATAATAGCACGGCACATCTACTTCAGAGGTTATACTGGTTCTGTACAAGGCAGGTAAGTATAAAGTAGACAGTGGTGGTGGATTATAATAGGGTCGATGCTTGGTCCTCAAAGCAGCTCCAAGCAATAGTTGGGTTTTCTGTTCATAATATGTAGCCAGAAGTTCATCATACAAAATTGAGACTTGTATGCTGTGTTATGGGTGTGCTCATTGCCTTCTGCATTCACCTGATTCCCTGCTCTGTTCTATACAGCTACGTTTGTAATAGTCTATAACAATGCTTTTGGACAGTCACTGGCCTTCGGAGTATATCTGATGTGGGAGTGGAGGAGGAGTGCCAATGTCTTGAGAAATTTCTAAGGCACAAAGTTCTTTTAATCCACCGCAGATATTAGAGGAGAGAATGCAAGCAGACTCCCTTTCCCAGAGCTATAAAAATTTAGGGAGTTATTTACTAAGATTCGATTTTTTCTATTTTGTTTATTAAAACAAAGTTGGCCTAAAAAAAAGGTAAAAAAGAAAATTGGTGCAAGAAAAGTCTCAACATAATTGTGCGACAATTTGAATCGTACGACTTTTTTCGATTTTGTTGCTTGAATCGTACAAGAAAACCTCAACTTCTTTGGATTATTGGACGAAAACCATTGTAAAGGAGACATTGACTTCTATGTGACCTGGACAGGTTTTAGCTGGAGTATTTTCGAATTCGGATTTGTAGCAGCTTCGGGGATATAATAACTCTCTAAAAGTTTTGTTTTTTTCCCTTTTTTTTCTTTTAAAAACGCCACCAGAAAAAATTGAGGTTTTATGAATAGGACCCTTAATTTGTACAACTGGTTGGCAAAGGTTAACATGACAATGTAAAGAAAACACAACTGAGTTCATTAACTCACACATTTACTGTTTTCAATTTCTTTGTCTTCATGTTCACTTTTCTTTATCTATCGGGTTCAAGATACAATACAGGATAGATAGATAGATAGATAGATAGATAGATAGATAGATAGATGATAGATAGATAGATAGATAGATAGATAGAGCAATAGATAGATAGATAGATAGATAGATAGATAATAGATAGATAGATAGATAGATAGATAGATAGATAGATAGATAGATAGATAGATAGATGGATATAGACTGAGAGAAAGAGAGAGATAGATAGATAGATAGATAGATAGATAGATAGATAGATAGATAGATAGATAGATAGATAGATATAGACTGAGAGAGAGAGAGAGAGAGAGAGCGAGAGAGAGAGAGAGAGAGAGAGAGAGATAGATACAGTAGATAGATAGATAGATAGATAGATAGATAGATAGATATAGACTGAGAGAAAGAGAGAGAGAGCGAGAGAGAGAGAGAGAGAGAGATAGATACAGTAGATAGATAGAAAGATAGATAGATAGATATAGACTGGTAGAAGATAGATATGGATGGCTGTAGACATTTAATTCATGTTTCTCCTTTTCTTAAGGGTTCCTGGATTCCTGATGTGTTTGGCACTACTGTTTTTGCTGCTTTTTATGGCAGCTGTTGGCATCACAGGCAGTCTTTTGAAGAAATATCTGGACCTTAATATTTTCAAAAAAATGCATAAGATGATATAATTATTGGGAAGGTATTGTACATGTCTGAATGCTTTTCTAGTGTGAATATCATATGAGTGTGTGCATTTATATTGATTTCATATATCTGATTGGCATATCAAAATTGCAATTTGTGTTGAGAGTTAAAAACAAGATTGTACAGCTGATCTACAATGTTAAAACACAATAATTCATGTTTATTTAAAATATGTTAAAAGTTTAAGTTTGATTTTTGAGTATAAAAAAAACATTTTTGTCTGAGAATTTTGATCAAAAAAAAAATTCAAATTTGAAATTACTATTCGACTCTTAATAAATCTATCCCTTAAGATTAATCAAACAAGGAGAATAAATGCATAAGTTGTAGAACAACCGTTGGAAAGAAGTCACTGCCACAAAAAGCTTACTATCTACTATCATTTATACAGTGATTCATGTGTATATATGTGCTTGTGTATACAGTATATATATTTTTCCACTTAGTTATGCTCAGTATTTGCATTTATTTATCAAAATATATTAAAATTGTAGCCTAAGGAAGCTACCCAGTTCTCTCTGTAAATTACTGATGCCTTGAGAAGTAATTGGCATTGCAGGCTCGGGCTAATAACGTCACCTCTTGCAAGAATGGCATTCTATTTTGGATATTTTCTAGGCTTTCCAATCCACAGCAAGATGGGAGGCCCTGTTTCTTGCTCCAACTGTAACAGCTTCTGCATTCCTTAAAGGGAATTTTTTTTTCAAAATGCATCAGTTAAAGGGGAACTAAAGTCTAAAATAGAAAAATGCTAGAAATGTTGTATTTTGTATACTTAAAGGGCATGTAAAAGCAAAAAATTAAAATCCCATTTTTACTTTCTTTAATGAAAAAGAAACCTATCTCCAATATACTTTACTTAAAAAATGGGTACCGTTTTTATAAGAACTGTATGCAGTGAAATTCTCCCTTCATTTACTGCTGTGGATAGGAATTGTCAGATGGTCCCTAACTGCTGAGCAGGGAAACAATCATACTTATGAACAGCAGGGGGAGCCCCCACCTAACTTTCCAGCCATGCAGAACTCAAGCAGCTTTGTTTATGACGATCCCTAAGCAGCCCAGACCACACTGAGCATGTGCACAGTCTTAGTCTTGCAAAGATGTTTAACAAAGTTCAAGATGGTGACCCCCTGTAGCCAACTTTGAAAGCATAAATTATTTGTTTGATTAGGCTTGTGGTGCAATAAGTTCATGTTTATATTTAGTATACAAAATACAGCATTTCTAGCCTTATTCTATTTTACACTTTACATGCCCTTTAACATAAACATGAACTTACTGCACCAGAAGCCTAATAAAACAAATGATTTATGCTTGGCTGCAGGGGGCTGTCATATTGTAACTTTGTTATACATCTTTGCAAGACCAAGAGCATGCATGTGCTCAGTGTGGTCTGGGCTTCAGTTGGGAGGTTAAGCTTAGGAATCGTCATAAATTATCAAAACAGCACTCAAATATATAGTATAGGTAAATCTAAAAAACAACAGGACCTGGATGAATGAAAATCTTCATAGTCACTAGTCAAATAATTTCTGCCATTGAAGCTGATTCAGCACGACTGATTAATAATCAGAATTTACAGACTGCATTGGGTCTGTGGATACAAATCTCTGCACATTTGCAGGCTGCTTTATAGGGAAAAAAACAAAGCTACTCGAGTTCTGGGAAGTAAGGGGGGCTCCCCCCTGCTATTTGAAAGTATGATTGTTTCCCTGCAGAGCAGTAAGAGACCATCTGAAGTTTCCTATCTGCAGCTGTCAGAGCAAGTAAAACGAAGGGGGAATTTCACTGCATACAGTTAGGTTTATTATAATAACAGTACACATAATTTAAGTATACTGGAGATAGATTTCTTTTTCATTAAAGAAAGTAAAAATGGGATTTTATTTTTTTGCTTTTACATCCCCTTTAATATTGATGCTCCAGCAGAATTCTGCACTGAAATCCATTTTTCAAAAGAGCAAACTGATTTTTTTATATTTAATTTTGAAATCTAACATGGGGCTAGACATATTGTCAGTTTTCCAGCTGCCCCCAGTCATGTGACTTGTGCTCTGATAAACTTCAGTCACTCTTTACTGCTGTACTGCAAGTTGGAGTGATATCACCCCCCTCCCTTTCCCCCCCAACAGCCAAACAACAGAACAATGAGAAGGTAACGAGATAGCTGCTCCCTAAAGGTGGCCATACATGGAGAGATCCGCTCGTTTGGCGATGTCGCCAAACGAGCGGATCTCCCTCCGATATGCCCACCTTGAGGTGGGCAATATCGGGCTGATCCGATCGTGGGCCCTAGGGCCCAACGATCGGATCCTAACGATGCCCAAACGGGCGGTCGGATCGCGGGACCGCATCAACGAATAGATGTGGCCGCGATCCAACGGGATTTTTTTGCCCCATCCGATCGAGATCTGGCCGACTTTCGGCCAGATCTCGATCAGTGAAGCCCGTCGGGGGGCCCAATACACGGGCCAATAAGCTGCCGACACGGTCTGTCGGCAGCTTTTATCAGCCCGTGTATGGCCACCTTAACACAGCTGCCTGGTAGATCTAAGAACAGCACTCAATAGTAAAAATCCAGGTCCCACTGCGACACGTTCAGTTACATTGAGTAGGAGAAACAACAGCCTGCCAGAAAGCAGTTTCATCCTAAAGTGCTGGCTTTTTCTGAAAGCACATGACCTGGAAAAATGACCTGAGATGGCTGCCTACACACCAATATTACAACTAAAAAATTACACTTGCGGGTGAAATTTTATATCGTAGAGTGAATTATATACAGTGTAATTTAGAAATAAAAACTACATCATAAAAATCATGACAGAATCCCTTTATTTAATCCACTTTTCTGATATACAAATATATTCACTGCACAGTGGGGCAAATTCACTAACATTCGTAGTTTCACCAGGCGCAACTTCGCCGCTCTTCGCCGCACTTCGCCAGGCGTAGTTTCGCCAGCGCTCCACAAATACACTAAAATCCGAAGTTGTGCACAGGGGTAGCGTAAGATTGCGAAGTTACGCTAGCGTTGATTCGCTAAGTGAAGCGAAGTTACGCTAGCGAAGGCTAATTTGCATACGGCGCCAAATTCAAATTTCAATGGAGGAATACGTATCAGCACTACAAATGCCTAGAAAACCTTCAAATCATCAAATAAAATTTTTATTTTGCTCTACACATGTGCCCACTGTCTAGGTAAGTTGCCATGAGTCAGGAAATGTAGGGGGGAAGGAGGGGAGGCTCAAAAATTTTTTCGATCTTTTTCAGCCTATCACCCATAATGTAGAAAACACGCCAGCGTTTTTTGGGACTTAGAAAAAATTTTGACTTTTTTTGAAACAATCCCTATCTACTCTATTGCGCTTCGCCAGGTCTGAGGTGGCGAAGGAAGTCTAGCGTAAAAGCTAGCGTTCAGTAAACTGCGCGCGTTAGTGAATTTGCGTAGTTACGTTGCTAGCGAAACTTCGCCAGGCGTAAGGGTGCGAAGTAACACTAGCGAAACTACGCCAGCATTCGTTAGTGAATTTGCGCAGTAACAAAAATGACAAACGCTAGCGAAGTAACGCTAGCGTTCGGCGCTTCGGCGCTTAGTGAATTTGCCCCAGTGTCTCTTCTGCCTGCATGTTAGTACCTCCCTGAAATACAGTAATAAACTGGACCTTGTTCTTTCTAAACCAATTTTTGGGTTGCAAAACTGTCTTCAAGAAAGACTCTGGGTCCCTTAAGAAAAAAATGGAAATATATCCCCTTTTATGAAATGAGCTCATTGAGTTGGGCTTATGTAGAAAAGATGCATAAATGCTGAACACTATTTGTACTGTCAACAGTAAAAGATACATTTATTATTTCACCTGACTGCAGTTAATTATATGTACACCGAAGTACAGACTATGTCAGCACATAGACAGTTAAAGTTATAGTGGCGTACGGATGTGGTGGGTGTGCCTTCAGCTGCTTACCCTTTGCACAGCCCTTCTCTCTGACTTTCTCATTCACTCTTTCTCGCTCCTGTTAAAAAATGTCTGCGGATATTGTCCTACTCGCTACAGTTTCTTTGATTTCTGCCTGCCAGCAGTTTCAGTGCCAACTGGCATTTATACAGAAACAGGTAATACAGGATTTAAAACGACACTTAGAAATGGTGTACATTGTAGGTAATGTTTACAACTGCAGTTTATATGGATCCTGCAATCTTTCACTTATAATTCTTATATTCTCTGCTTCTTGCTTGACAAGGTTGTCTTTAACTGTGAGCGTGCAGACATGTTCTCTCTCTCTCTGAACTCTCTGAACTCTGAAGCACATACAGAACACCTTTATATTCATTAGGAATGGTCAGGCAATTCCACCCATGGTTCTGGGAATGAGTCATTGTTTCAAAGATCGTCAAAATAACAGAGCACCCTTTAATCCTGAGTCACAGTTGTACACACAATGAGTAATAGAGAAAGGAAACATTCTTTAAATCTGGGAAAAAAATCTAAAAATGTCCATTAATCCCTTAAAAGCGTAGATTGTCATGTAAAAGATTGGTGAAAACCCTTTACAGACACACACATATTGTACACACACACACACATATATGTATTTACAGTATATGCCATATATTCCACTCAGGGGCGTAACTACAGAGGAAGCAGACCATGCAGTTCGGCCCAGGAGGTATAGGAGGCCCCACAAGGCCCTAATTAATGAGCAATTTCAACATATATTTGTAAAAAACTATAACCTCTGGATATGTTTGAGGCCCTAAAATTAATTTGCTGTGGGACCCGGTAACATCTAGTTACACAACTGATTCCACTGATATGAATGTTGCTGGTGGTACTGCCATAGTAGGCTGCATGGCTCTTAATATGATCTTGCTTTTGGCATTCACTATAAATGCAGCTGTGCATCCACCCACAAACAGCTAATAAGCCTTCCTTTCTATGTTGTAGGGTAAATACCCCTAGGCAGCTTAGAGACATTTTGTTGGCAGCATGGGTGTGACAGCTGGGTTCCCTGTTACTAGGTGGAGAATAACAGATGAGCTAAAGAACTTTGCTAATGGCTAGGTAGAGGTGGGTATTGTTCATTAAAATGGTTACGTCGCAGAGGGAGGATGCAGAGCATGAGACAGGATTCAGCAGTTATGAGTAAGTGTGGGTTTAGGATCCAGTTACAAGGTTAGTAGTCCCACGTAGGTGCATTCCTAGTACAACACCTTGGGGCTGTTTGTAGAATAAGCAGCCAAGGTTTCACTGAGGAGTTGTGGTGGGTCATTACCTCAATGGAACCTACTAGTAGAAACTAAATGATACTAAGGATATACAGCTATTCAAGGACACAAAGGACAGTCTTTCACTCTGGCTCTCTCCAGAACAGAAGCACATACAAGCATATTTTACTTTCATTTTTTTTGCTGTTGGCTCTCAGTGACCCTGGAGATGTCCAGAGATGTATAAAATAATATACTGTACAATACACTCTGTATAGCGTTTCATTGACTAAACCGCTTTGCACTCTGTATAGCGGTTTAGTCAATGAAATGTGCAAAATCCACTCCCCTCCCACATTCCAAACTTTCAACACAGCAGCGCTGATCTAGTGGGGTGTTCCAATACACATCAAGGCATACACATCACCCTTTTTTGAAACGCATATTTTAAGGGAAACTATATTCATACATAACTCCCAACATTTGCAGCTGGAAATGGCAAATGTTAGGTCATACTCCAAGCCACCTTGGTTAAACCCAGCTACAGACATTTCACCAAAACCTTGCACAATTTAGGCTTGTGAATATGAACCTTTTCACCTAAATGAAGAGGTACTTTATAACCAAAAGTGTCCAGAAAGCTGTATGTCCAATATCTCATTCCCAAGCCAATGGTGGTAATCTGAATTTGTCTTTTTTGCTATAACAGCCTCTTCTCTTTTAGAAGACCATTAGTGAGGTTGGGCAAGATAGCTTTCCAGTTCATCTCACAGGTGTTTGGTTGGGTTGAGGGCTTAGCTACATGCAGGCCAGTCAAGTTATTCAAGTACAGTCAAGTACACAACATTTTGTGTATACCTCACTTTTGTGCATGGGGACATATTGTTCTAGAACAGGAAATAGCCTTCCTCAAACAGTTCCCACAAATTAAGAAGCACAAAATTGTCGACAATGTCTTAGGGAGCTAGAACACGGGCAGATTCGGGGAGATTTAGTTGCCTGGCAACTAATCGCCTCTTCTGCGGGGCGACAGTCTCCCCGAACTGCCTTCCTCGTGCCTGCCGCCTGTTATAATGACAAAACACCACCACCAATGCACTCGCGACGATTCGATTTCTGAAGTCGCCGGAAGTTGCCTCACGCCAGGCGACGTGTTCTCCCCGAATCTGCCTGTGTGCTTAAACCCTTAAGGGGAAACAAACCTCCTTTTTTGACATGAGCTCATTGAGTTGGTCTTACATTAAAAAACTCCAATACTGTCTAAACAGTAAAAATATTAATTTTATGCACCATCCACTATAGAAAGCAGAGGGACTTATTTGTATTTATAAAGTAATGATTTCCACACTGTTCTGTACAGTTTTCCATAAGCCCAACTGAATCAGCTTATTTAAAAAAGTGGTTCTATTTTACATACGATTTGCTTTCAATGGAATGAGGAACCAAATCCATGAAGAACAGACCCAAACCATTGTTACTCTATGCAGACATTATGCATTCAAGCAGCTAGTATCTCTCTGGCACCTGCCAAACCCAGACTTTTCCATCAGACTGCCAGATTGGGAGATGCCATTTATCACTCCAGAGGACGTGTTTCCACTGCTCCACAATGTGATAGAAGTGACTTCTACACTACTCTAGCTGACACATGTCATGGCATGATGTTGGGATCCTTTTCCATTGATCATCCATAATAACTCCATTCTCCCTATGAATAGGGACTGAGATTTATTCAGAAGACAGTTGTGGCACAGCAGTGAGTGTTCTAACTGAGGATATGTCTTTTGGCTTCAAATATGTCCAAACACTTTTGGCCATATATTGCATATGTATATCCCACTATTCATGTTCCCAAGCAATACTCTACCAAATTTTTTACATTTGTCTATTAGTATCTTCCAGTATCTTGAAGATCGAAATTAAGGTGAGATCTATTATCCGGAATCCCCCAGGTCCCAACCATTCTGGATAACAGGTCTAATACCGCTACCACACTTTGGCCAAAATATGTAAGCTCACGTGCCACATCAAGGCCCCTCATTGTATGTCCTACACTATTGATTAGCATTCTAAGTTTGTAGTGCATTTAAAATCAAGTCCCCCAACAAACAGTGTGACTGAGTAGTAAGACTATTGTGTAGTTACCCTTAACTCTGGAGCTCTAGTGAGAAAGCAGGAAGCTTTTAAGCCCCAGACAGTTAACATACACCTGTAAATAATTCCTCGTTTTAAAGGCTAAATTGCAGCTACAAGCAAAATTTGTACACAAAACAAAGCAAGAAAGTGCCCGCTATGGCTTTGACCAGCTGCTATAAACACCCTTGTGCTTGGTCTAACCCACATTCTGGAGTTGACCAGCTGCTATAACTATAAAAAGCCAATATTTGTACACAAAAAAAGAAGAAAGATATGCTCCAAGGGAATTATTTCTACTCTAACACTATACATATGAATCCCTATGCTAGAGGCTAATACCTGGGTTAGTAGCACATTATTTAAGGAATACATGTGTTCTACAAGCTTGGCCTTCCATTCCTCTTTTCATTTAAACTAAGGGAGTGCTGTGCAAGTGTTTCTCTATAGTGGGCCATTTATTTATTACCTTTTGAGATGTCTAGTTGAATAGGCCTGAACTAAAATATGACAATAACAACACAAATGATGGAAGCGCTATTGTATCATCAGTTCATCTAGTTTTTTTTTTAGATGTCTTGTAATGTCAGTGCCCTAAATCATATTTGTGTTGCAGCATACTTTGCCAAACTTGTGGGAAAATATCGAATGAAACATAAGGTCATTCCTCCTGCAGTTACTGGACCTCCAGAGTTTGAAAGAGCATTCAGAGCACAGTGAGTTCTGCTTACATGACCCTGCTGGCTGGAACAGGTTATATTGTATCTGCTTCAGGGGACTGAACGTGTACATTGTGTATGATGATCAATACAGTCAACTTTTTTATTTTTAAAATTAGTTTATAATTGCATTTACTCATATATTTAAACACAAATCAAAACCTAAAACAAATATAATAAATGTTATATAGATACTATATAGTATGTAGCATTCTTACCTTTGTCCTCCACATAAACTACCCTACATTGCCCCCATATATGTCTCCTAAGGAATAATACTTATATTAAAATCCACCTATATAATTGTTGCTGTGACTCTGCTGAGTTAACACTACCTAATTCTTTCTCTTCCAGGCAGAACTGTGTTGAGTTTTCTGCAATATTTTTGGTTGATCTTTGGGCTGCAGGATGGTTTTTTAATCAAGGTATTTAGTATTTCTTCTTCACCAATATTCTAAATATCTTTAATGTGAACTCTTAAATTACTTTTGCACCTAATACTTGGCTTGAGCAGGCAGTTAGTACAGGCTCCCTTTGCATATAACGCCTTTGCACACTCAATGTTGAGTCAGTTGAATCACACACAGTTGAAGGTTGTGTAAGTGTATACCCATGTTTCATCCTTGCAGGAATATATTATGCTCATTTACAAGCAATGTACTAAACTGCACACATATTTAAATTGCTGGTATCTGGTGCAAAATGTTGTACCAGCTTGCAGAAGTCACAATTTGCTGCAGTTCTGGGAATGAATGTTGCACCATGGGAGCAATACATCCTTACCAGGATGTTCTCATGTTCTCTTCAGCCTGCAGGAAATTAAATCACAGGAATGATTTGTTTGTATTTGGATAATAAATAATGGTTCTTTATATCTGGGGATGCTTAGTTCAAATTTATTGCTAAGTCAACAAACATTTTACCTAATTTAATGGCAAGAGAGCCATGAGTCAATGAATGAAGTGTTATAGTCTGAGCGATGTTGTAACTATTAGCTGTAGAGGGGCCCTGATCTGCTTCCTCTGTATTGCTGGTGACCCACCAATTTTTTGGCTTCTTTGTTTACCCCCAATATTTTGCACATCATGAATGGGGCTTGGAAAAAAATGTTTTGTTACACTGGACTGAGTTTCAAAATAGGCCCTGGCATTTCAGTACAGAGAGGCCCAAAACCTCCCACACAGGCCCAGCAAATAGTGACTACGGCATCTTATAGCAGCCAAAATTAGAGACACACACACTCTTTTCAGAAGGAGAAAAGTGCTACCCCTCTCCCCTGCTCTGGCATGTCTCTGCACTGACAGGCGGATATTGGCAAGATCACGCAAAACTACAGTATGCAATTTCTCACCAAAATCAGCTTCATGTGTTCAGAGACATGGTTGGTGCAGAGGGGAGAGCATTGACTTCTCTACTTGCAGAGAAAATGCAGTCGGAGAGGACTAAAGGCTGCACTTTCTGTGCCAGTACCCAGGGTCGGACTGGACATTGGGGGGGCCCGCCGGGTTCCATACCTTTGGGGGCCCCCGCGCACATGCACCAACTCTAAGCCCCTGTGCACACGCGCGAATGGCAGCACGAATGTGCAAACGCCGGATCGGCGTGCATGTTTAAAAGCCGGCATGGCATGCAGATGCATGGGCAAGGTCCGGCGCTCGCCGCCACTGTTTGTTTTTTTGGGGGGCCCAGAAGATCTGGGAATGGGGTCTGGGCTAGTGGGGGCCCATGAGGGCAGGGCCCACTGGATTTTTTCCCAGTGTCCTGCTGGCCCAGTCTAACCCTACCAGTACCCTTAGACTTGTGTATATAATATTCTCCACCACTGGCAATTTGTGGATGATGGTGAATTCCAGAGGGCTGCCCTAAGGTGCCATAGACAATCTCAATTTATTAGGCTGGTGGGGGGCTGTTTGAGCCTCTGAGTATTTGACCTGATCTCCATCAAAATGTTGTACTATGAAATAGCTTTGCAAAGGTAAAATGCAAAAGGATATTCACCATGGCTGCCTTAGAGGAGGTCCCCTATCCATCCTTTGTAAAGAATATGCATTACAATGGGTTATAAGTGTTTAATTTGTTTGCCAATTCTGATTATGTCTCTTTATATACCCCTGCATATATGGAATTTTGTTAACCTTTATATTGCAGGATTAGCAGCAGTATTTGGATTTGTATACATTTATGGGCGCCATTTATACTTTCATGGCTATGTGGAGTCAGCTAAAGGAAGGTAAAATCACCAATTATGTATATTATCTTATAAACCTTTTATTTATTTGCTTTAAACAAAGATCCAACTGTAGTTAAATAGAACATGTGATTGTGCAGTTCTGTGTTGAAGTATAAATCCATTTACATAAATTCAGGACTCTCTCCATATTGAACACCACATTTGCTTCCGCAGCATCATCTCGATCACCATGTTGAGCAGTTCATGTATTTACTTCCACATTTCTATGTCTATGACCTTGTTAACAGTACATTTGCTTCCATAGCTCTGTCCCTGTGCGGAGCCGTACTTGTGTATACTGTCACATTCATATATCTATCTCCATATTAACAAAACACTTGCACACACAGCTCCATCTATATCCCCATGATACAACTTACATGTGCTTTCACAGTTATTGTCTGTATCCACAGTACATGTGTTTCTGCATCTTTTAACAGTTATTCACTTTAATAGTTATTTAACCACAGAAAGATTGGGAGAAAGTTCACCCTAGAGAAGTCCTTTCCTTCCCCTTCTCTGCTTTCAGATACATTAGAGTTTCTGTAGGAATAATTTGATTAGTGCACCATTGTGTCTCATCACAAAGCATCTGTATTAAACTGGCCATACGTTGTCATATTTAATCTGCTGATTTGGCCCCTTCAGACCAAGTTGCTGCTTCTCTGCCCATGTATCAGGCCTTTTCTCCAGCCTCCCTGACACATATCTGGCAAAAATGTGACTTTGCAGATTCTCCTATGGCCAATTAATCTACTCTTGACTAATTTGGAGAGAAAGCCAAACTACATGGCCAATGGCTTCAGCACTCTATTAATTTCTCATACATACTGGAATTATGGCATATTTGTAAGATATCGGTTCAATATAATAGAAAAAAGATATTCCTGAAGTCAGTGTTCTGCTTTCTGAAAATTTGCTATGCATGGAGATAAGGTGTAATCTAATAAAAGGAGCAAAGTTTATCCAAGGTCTGATAACCCATAACAAGAAATCAGAAGGTAGCATTTATTTGCATTATGTTGTTGGACTCTTTTGTTACAAATGATCCAATCCCTCTCTCTACCAGATCCACCATAGACTTTAGGGAGGTGGACCACAAGATGTAGACAGCAGCAACTGGAAATACTGTAGCATGCATGAGCCATACAGGATTTTAAATAAAAATGTGTTTATATGAATAAAATGCATATTAAATTAACACATTTATTTATTTGATGTTCCTCAGGCTTCCAGGATTTTCACTATGTAAACTGTCCCTGGTCTGCTTACTGGTCATGGCTTCAGTCGGTCTTAGCAACAGCTTCCTAGACAAATACTGTGACATCAACCTGTTTGGCCGACTACAACGTCTGATATCTGGATGAGGAAGCAGATAATGTACAATATTGGGGGAAGTGGTTTTACAGTTCATTGTTCTTTTCCCATGTATTTTAGAGAAATAAAGATAGAGAATTGATGAACCACAGTGGGAAACCTCTCCTCCAGTGCATTCTCTTGTTAAGCACGGTTATAAAGTAAAATGGGTAGATGGGTAGTTGAGGCTGAGCTGTGATAAATGTTGCATCTATTAAATACATGGGAGAGAATAAGTATCATTCTGCAGCACAATGAGATAGAAGCAGGTCCACTGCTGCACTGGGTTTTCATGCAGTCACCTTTTGGCTGTATTCTACCAGACCTTCATCTCAAAACCCTCCCTATCATTAACTTAGTTGGATCAAAGAATATCCATTTGCCTGACAGTCTGGGCATAAATGGCACAAAAAATCCTGTGAACATACTAAATAACAGCTAGCCTGTCCAAAATGGAGATTTCATTTCCAAGGCCCCTTATTGTACAAAACCCATGTCTAAATTGGAGTCTTGCAAGCTGGATGTGTCCTGTGACATTTTTCTGCCTCTGCCTAACCACACGCAAGATTTTTCTATGAAATTGAAAGAGAATTTTAATAAAATCCAGCATCCAAAAACACAGATATCACTGTTACGCTAGCGATGGCAAATTAGTGTGCAGTTAATACAATGGTCATATATATTTGCAGCAGCAAACACATTACACAAGGCCAGGGATGTATTCTAATGCCCTACACATGTGCCCACTGTATAGTTTAAGTGCCATATGTTATCAAATGTAAGGGGGAAGGAGGGTACCCTAAAAAAAAATTCAATCTTTTTCTGCCTATCAGCCTATAAAAAATAAAAGATGCCAGCGTTTTTTTGGGACATTTCAACTTTTTTTGGACCATCCCTATCTATTCTATTGCACTTCGCCTGGTCTGAGGTGGCAAAGTAAAGTCTGGCGCAAGAGGTAACGTTCACAAAAATCCGCAACTTAGTGAATTATCGTAGCTACGTGACTTTGCCAGAGCGCAACTTCGTCTGGCATAAGGGTGCGAAGTAGCGCTAGAGTAGGTCCACTTCACTAGCGAATTTACGCCAGCACCCGTTAGTAGCAAAATGACGTCACGCTGGCAACTTAACGTTCACAAAAATCTGCAACTTAGTGAATTATCGTAGTTACGTCCCTTTGCCAGAGCGCAACTTTGTCTGGCATAAGGGTGCGAAGTAGCGCTAGAGTAGGTCCACTTCGCTAGCGAATTTACGCCAGCACCCATTAGTAGCAAAATGACGTCACACTGGCAAATTTTCGCTAGCGTTAGTCACTGCGCCCTTTAGTAAATTTGGCCTTATGTCACAAATATAGTATTTTGTATTTCTGCAGTAGAAAATGTAATATCAGGTCCATATCTGGGTTGGTTAGTCTTGGTTAACAAAGTAGGGTCCTACAATGTCTGTTATCCTCTGGGCTTTCCTGAAGCAATTAAAAAAACTATAGATTTCCTTTTTTTGTACTTAAAACAATAGGCAAAACAAGTGGAGGTCCTAATGGTGGCGGCACCCCAGGTAAGTGAATTTATTGTCTGCGGCCCAATACTGACAGGTGGAGGCAGAGCACAATTGCACTCGTGACTTTGAACTCTGACGAGAACTCTCCTGCTCCCTAAGCTGTCAGCCTCCGGAGGTAAAGAACTAGGGGTCAATATGCAGAAAGTGACATACCCTGTTCCCCCTTACTGTTCCACTCTAGCCATGTGTCTCTAGTCTTCTGCCTAACCCTAGTTCCAGTCCTGCGCAAAAATGATGCTGTTTTATATATAACAAGCACTATTTATTGAACTCATGTTGAAAAGGTGGCATACTGCTTCTTAAAGGTGGCGACAGTTTCATGTGGTTTCATGTGCTTAGAAGATTCCCAGTAGCTCCGTTGTCCTTACTGGTTTATTTGGCTTCACACATTACAGCAAGTCACACCATGTCCACTAAAATGAAGTATATAGACAAACATAGAATTTCAAAATAATACTGCTTGGTTAGTTGAATCATTTTTAAGCACTTGGCAATGCCCCATGAAGAACAGTTTGGTTTTTTTTTACTAACGTTTTACATTCAGAAGTAGCATTGTTAAATAAGACATTTACCATATATTTAAAAAAAAATCTTTTTCTCTCTTTAGTTTTTCAGTGTTTATGTTAGGGTCTCCATACAGTGTGTATTCCAATATTGGAGCTTCAATATGCCTAACCATATTTTCACATAATTAAATCTCCATTAAAAGGGGGGCCTCTGAACCTTTACCTGATTTTCTTGCTGCCAGAATGTTACCATTGTAGAGAACTGTGATATATGCTCTGTAGCATTTATTCATTTATAGCCCCAAGGAGGTCGTTCTAAGAGTCATTATGACTGCAAGAACAGTGGTGGTCAAAAAATGTTTCCAGCAGCCAGTTAAAAAAAAGGAAAGGTACTTGATGCAGGGGAACTTGGAGTTAAAGCCACCTCTAAACCAGGAGGTGACTCCAGGGTCCCACAACAGCCTGCATCAATTACTGGAGGATACCAGCACACACTTCCTTTCTTCTAATCGGAATGCCTGACCTTGTGTCAGCTGGAAAGACGTACTGGTAAATAAAGCATTATAGAAGTTATTGTATAATCCCCTTATATATTTATACATAGTTATCATATCACCCCTTAAAGGGGACCTGTCACCCAAAAATATTATTCCAAATCCTATTTCATCACGTTAGTCAAGCAAAAGAAACTTTAATTACACTATATCAATTTTTTGAATCTTGTTTTCTTCCATCTGGGAATTCATAATTGTAGCAAGCAGACAGGCGCCATTTTATGGACACTGTTATTAAGACAAGCCTTGCCTCATCTCAAAATCTTGTTTGTGCACTTGAATGGGGGACCTGATGTCCATCCCCATGCCCTGGCTACACAATTAAATGGTAAAGAGAGAGGGGGAATGTGGGGAGAGCAGTGACATCTAGTAAGTGGTGAATGGAAAGTGAAAGTAAATGTCTGCCCCGCCTCTATGCCCAAGGGTAGGACTACACGAGTGGTTTCTGTGTGAAAACAGAAAAACGCTTGTGTAGTCCTACCCTAAGGCATAAAGGAGGGGCAGACAATAATTGATTGACAGCTGAGATTATAAATGAGTTTACAACAGCTATGAATGCTTTAATAAAAAAAAGAATTTGAATTTCATGTTTCATTTGGAAAGGACTTTTATTAAACAGCTTTTTATGTCTGGGTGACAGGTCCACTTTAAGCGCCTCCTCTCCAGTGTCGATAACCCCAACTTTGCCAGTCTTTCTTCAAAGCTAAGAGTTTCCATACCTTTTACCAATCTTAGTTGCCCTTCTCTGGAGCCTCTCTAATCAATGTCCTATTTGAGCACTGGAGACCAAAACTGTGCGGCATATTCTAGATGGGGCCTTACCAGTGCTCTATACAGTGGAAGAATGACCCCCTCCTCCCTTGACTCTATGCCCCTTTTAATACAGCTCAAGACCTTATTTGCCCTTGATGCTGCTGACTGGCATTGCTTGCTACAGCCAAGTTTATCATCTACAAGGACTCCAAGGTCCATTTCCATAATGGATTTGCCTAGTGCAGTCCCATTAAGGGTATAAGTGGCTTGGATATTTTTACATCCCAGGTGCATGACTTTACATTTAGCAACATTGACTCTTATGCCGACCTTGAGGATCACAGCAAAAGGAAAGCCCGTCAGGGTGAGGGTTGTATCAACCAGTCATGTGGTACTTGCCCCAACAGGATTCTTAAACCCTCCTGATAAATATTTGGATGTTTTTCAAAAGATACTGGTTGAGCAGGCCCCATACATTGACCAATAAGCTGCTGACTGTGTAAAGACACCTTTAGTTACTTAATTCCTGCTTTCTTTAACAAAAGGTAAAAGCAGAGTAACAAGGAACAATCTCCATTTTTAGATAAAAGATAAGCTACATATTTTTTTTGCCCTAAAAATTCACCTTGACTTCTAGAGTTGTGTCTGACAGCAAATAGCTGCTATCAGGAGTAACCTTTGTTTGTAATGTAAGTAGCATTCATGTGGGTAACCTTTGGGTGCCCATATGGGTCTTTATGTGACACACCAGAGGTTCATTTATGATGTACAAGAGAAGTACCAGCAGATGGAAGGCACGTGCAGAACTTTTCCATTTGCCTTTGTAAAATAAAAAAGTAAACAGAAATGGTTTGGTACAGAGAGCATTTTTCACCTGTATATTTGCATTTATGAATACAGGTGGCAGCTACACAAAAAAATGACATTAATATTGAATTCTGAGCTGAGAAGAAGTAGGGTTCATTCAGTGAGTCCACACACATAGTGATTGTTCAAAACCATTTTAATTGCCTTTTTTTTGTACTGAAAGTGGTAAGCCAATATCACGCTTTCTACACGCCATGAATCTACAGTTTCAAAAAGAACCCAATAAAAAAATACCTTGGAAAAAAATGATCCCATATGGTGCAGATTTCTCCAAATTATACAATTCCATTTTTTAAATTACAAGCAATCTGAAGTGCAATACCACTGCATTGATGGAGAATAAAAGAAATAAAAATGCTCTATTTATAAACAAACAGTATATATATAATATATATATATATGTGTGTGTGTATACTGTATATATTTATATATATTTATATATATAAATATATATATGCTCATATATATATATATATATATATATATATATATATATATATATATATATATATATATATATATATATATATATATATATATATATATATATATATATATATATATATGAATAGACAGGATACCCAGTGATATCTGTATTAATGTAAAAAGATACTTACAGACAACCATTTGCAAACATTTACATCAGCACCATAGTTACAAAAAAAAAAAAATAATCTGTCTGTTCTACTTGGTCCCAAAATGGTTGATTTAGTGAAAACACTGTTAGGGCAGTGAAGAGGCTGAGTAGCATTGATGTTGTTCAGTCTACTTCTTATCCACTTGTGGAATATGTATCTCATGTTAAGAAGGCCATTTGCTATGAAAATAAAATCTTATATATTCCCCACATCCACTTTTGTTGAACTCGGACTATATTTGACAGTGGTCTGTTGATGAATAAGGGCTATGGCTGCCACAAATCATTTCCCACTGGTATGAGAATTAATTATATCAGGAGGTAGCGATTATTCTCCAAAAAAAATAAATCACTTGGTGCAGGAAGCTTAAAAGGGTTGTTCACCTTTGAGATAACTTTTAGTATAATGTAGAGAGTGATATTATGAGACAATTTGTAATTGCTTTTCATTTTTTATTATTGAAGGTTTTTGAGGCCTGAACAGAAACATGAGTACCGTAATAAAAAGTAGCAATAACAATACATTTGTACCCTTACGGAGCATTTGATTTTAGATGGGGTCAATGACCCCCCATTTGAAATCTGGAGTCAGAAATAAAAGGGAAATAATTAAAAAATGAATAATGAAGACCAATTAAAAAGTTGCTTACAATTGGCCACTCTTTAACATATAACTTACAGGTGAACCACCCCTTTAATTGCAACTACCATTCTGTATATCAGGTCTTTCAGGAGATCATAAGTATTTTCCATCATGTGCTCTACTGGTGCTGATGTTATTTAATAAACCCTTTTAAAGAGCCATTATTTAGCACATTGATGGTAATGGTGAGTTTCACCAGGGTCAAGTTAACCTCCCATCCAGGTTCCTTTTTTCAGCACAATCATTAGATTATCAAGGATTCCCAAAATTAGGGGGTCTGTTTACCTTGAGGACCCCTAAACAATGGAACAGCTGAAAGCCTATTATAGTATTATTTGGTTGAATTTATGTTTTTTACTATGTTGGATACTCTGGAACTATAGCAGGATGACTGTAATGACTTTTTATACTCAGAACATTGTTATGGCTTTGGGGGGGGGATACCAAGTCAGAAAAAATGGTTGGAAGTCAGGGGGGCTTGAACCTAGGAAATATGCAATCACTGTATTCAAATATCTAATACATTCTTAGATAAACCTCCCTATTTGATGGTAAAAGAGAAGAACATTTACTGAGATCATTTTGAATCTGGGAATGACCAGGGTTGCCCCAAAGCTGTTGGGATCATTTATCAACAGTAACCCATGGCAACCAATCAAATTCATTGTTTTACCTGCAGCTGGTTGTGGTCACTGCCCATGGGCAAATCTGCCCAGTGTTGATAAATGAGCCCCACTGCTTTGGATGGGGAAGAGGATGGAGCAGCCAGCATGGATAGAAAGCAAGATGGGGGTGGGGATTGGAGTGGGCAGGACGGGAATGAAACAACTAGGCATTACAGATGTACCAGCAATTACATTGGCAGTAAATGTGTGTAATACTGGCACCGGCCAGGGAAATACCAGGCAAGTAACAACCCTATTCATTAACCTTCAAGTCCTATGATTCACACTAATTTCAGTGTATTTGAATTTTGATTCAAAGGTTCCGTGCTTTTTACAGACCGGCACAATCTCGTGTTTCACCCAAAGGACACAGGACAATGTAGGAGGTTTTCACTGAAGGAGAATCTATGGCCTGAACTGGAAAACATGCACCAATGATATGATATATTGCTAACAAGGTCAGTTTAATGGGCATTTCTATGCAGTGTAGCATTGAAGAACTGTAACTGAAGGTCTGGGACATGATATTTCGTGGAAAATAATGATCCAGTATTTCAAAGTAGTATACAAGAACATGGCAACCACCAGATTATACATATTGCTTTGTATATTTAATTTACAATAATTACAAGCTTGCATTCCTTCAAGCATCGATCAATAAAAAAAAAAATAGGAAAAGGAGACCCTTAAAAAAAAGGGCACGTAGATGCGGGCACAAAGTACTCTTAACCTTACATATAACAATCCCTTGCGTAACACTGTCGGGTTACCCGAGTAGATGAAAACAAGAATCGGATACTTACAGGATTAAATAACAGGGAGATGAGCATCACATTCATAACATTACATAGCAGAGTGTAAACATGCCAGCCCACAACACATAACTAAGAAATAAATATATTAAACATTATGAAGACCAGAAGCTGTGTAATCTTGAAAGCAGCCATGTTAATGCATTACAAATTCTAATTACATTTAAAAAACAAAATGGGTCAAAAACAAATAAAATCAATCCCAGTCACAAATTATATTTTTTCTTTCTTTTTTTTTTGTTAAAAAATCACACATATAAAACCCAGAATATGATGCCAGCGGTTTTGGCACTGAATCCTGCCTTCATTTGGTTGGGGCAGAGAAAGCGACATTACATTTAGGAAAACATACAGACAGCATTGGACAAGTACATTCTATGGAAATTACCCGTGTATTTTTTTTTTCCTTTTTTGTATTTTTTCCTACAGATGCCCTTGATAATTGTATCTACAGACATTATCTACCGGAGGTTGAAATAAAAGGGATATAGTAAAAATAAAGTTGGGATGCGCATTCTCTAGACAGTATTGGAGGAAAACAGGTGCCATTTCTTTATTTTTAGCACAGAATCCAGCTGTGTCTTAGCAAAATCTGGAAGAACTAGCCTCCGCGAATATTGGGGAAACATGAGCACATTTTAACTTGATTTATTATTTTTAAAGAAATGATCCGTTGAGGTGCTATGTTGGTGCTAATTAACAACAATGTCTGCATTGAATAACAGGAATTATCTTTAGTGTTCTCTGACAAGAAGGGCTGCGCTAACAATCCCAGAACTCTCCCTGGCCCGCCATCCTTTCCTTACAGGCTCTGAGTACAAATGTCACATTGATAGCAGCTGATTCCTGCCCACGTTTCTGAGTATAATGCTGGCAAAGCATTCCTATTACCCATAAGCCTTTCCTTCTGAATCGCCCTACTCCATTGGATGTCTGGGGGCCTCTTTTTCTACTCACATCTGTCTCTCTTCTTACCACCTTTACATGTACCATCTTAGGCTACCGACTACAGATACAAATTATTTTCTATTTGTAGCGTCTCTCCCATAGTACACGGCGCTGCCATTCATTACCAGGTGACCTGTGACTGCTTGCTGTTTGGCTCAGCTATACAGAGCAAACACAGATGGGGAACCATCTTTATTCATTTAGCACGGTGTATATATATTTTAAATTATTGTCCAAGTACACCCATTATGGATTCCCAAATAACTCATCAAGTTCTTGCATCCACTCATCTCCGGGCGCTCTGTTTATGATAGAGTCCACAAGGTCCACACCGTCTGCAATGCCTGGAAAGGAACCAGCCCCAACATCTGTGTAACTGTACCCAATATCCTGACTGGGGTTCCTGTCATAGACTTGTCCCTGGTTGTTTTGAGAAAAGCCAACTCCTGGCATTTGCTGTGACGGCGATGGGTTAAAACTTGGCATACTGGGAACCACAGAGTTCATTCCAGGCATGATCTGTCTGGGCTGGTTGTTTAGTTGTTGTCCAGGTAATGATTGCATCATTTGCCTTCCCATTGCTGGGTTTAGAGCCCTCACAGTTCCAGAACTGTCTACAACACTCTGAGTGTGCCCTTGTTGGAAATGTTGTTTGGGCATCCTTGGCTGCCCAGTCTGCATTGGATATATAGATCCATTGTTATATGCCCCAATGTCTCCACTAGTTCTTACAGACATCCCTTGTAGTCCACGCTGTGCCCAACCTTGTGCTCCTTGTGGTAGAGATGTCATCATGTTTTGAAGTCTTGGTGCCTGGCTCCTGTTCATGGGTTGGCCTACAGGCCCTTTCATTTGCTGATGTTGTTGAGACATAACAGGATTAACTAGAATGTTTTGTCCAAATCCCCCCACAAGCCCCAATGGCTGTCCAGAAGAAGGCTGTCTTGGACCTTGCATTGCACTGTGACCCATATTTATGCTGTTTTGGTTTGGGTGCTGCATCATTTGGTTTACCCCGGTATTCATGTTGTACATTGCTGGTTGGTTGTTTGATGTGTTGCTGTAAGGCGCCATGCCCATCTCAGGTTGTAGAGAAGAAGCGGCTACAGCTCCTGGGTTTTGGGATGGGACCATGGGCATCATTCCTGCATTTTGGGCCATCATCCGTGATGTTCGGATATTCTGAAGAGCTGCTTGGTTTCTTGCTATATCACCTGTAGATTGAAATAAAAACATATTCAACTATTCATTCTTTATTAGCTTTTATAACAAAGATATCTGAGGTCTTATAAATATGTATAAATGTGAGCTTTTCTCTGAGATGCCACAGATAAATATGGTTAAAGTCCCCAATGATACTGCCTTGCTCTGGTACATCAGCAACTGCCGCAATTTATGTGGCGCAGTCATGGAGATGAACCAATCTTTTATTCTTTTTCACCCTCTAGTTTTCAGGCAGCTGATCACAGTAATAATTAAACAGAGCATACCGCTCTTACTGTAATGTTCCTGGAATAATGTGTACATGCTTTATTCAACTACAACCCCCAGCTGGCAGAAAAAAATGCTGAAACCTTGTGGTTCACAGCCTCCAAAAGGCAGCAAGTTTAACATTCTTATGTTGTTTTGTAATAATAACACCACTTATTCCTGCTATTGTAACCCATCACAGTCAAACAGTATTTACATTATACTAGTCCATTGAGATTAGAACAAAGCCAACATCTCACTCATTGCGGTGCATATGGTCAGAATTTAGGAAAATATACACTACAATTCCATATTCCTCTTTGTATCAAAAGAGATTTGGAACAAGCAGCTGTTTAACGTGAATTAAGAACCAAGAGGTGGCTCCCCTGTTAAACACACAGTTACATAAGTCAGCCATGAATCAAACAGAGCTGGACTGGCCCAAAAGGCAACAGAAGGATCTTTGTCACCTAACCTATATCCAAGCCACATGACTCTTCTCCCTTAGCCTCCTTGAGTAGCAGTGGCTCCTGAGCAGGGTTATCATCAGAAAAACAATTTATGTCTAGGGTACAAACAGGAGATTGGATTTGTATCTCCTGGGAATAAGAAACCTGTTTAGTAGTGATCACTATACTATATCCCTACTATAGTGATCACTATACTATATCCCTACTATGTAGTATGGGATAGGAAGACAGAAGAAAAATGTATGAAAAGAGAAAAGGAATTGATAATTAGATTAAAGGGGCAAATGGTAGAGGTAAGATGAGGAACAGTTGGGTACAAAAAAGGATAGAAGGAAGTAATACAACAAGGAAGATCAATAGGGAAGAGAAGTAAAAGCCAGAAGAGGAGAGAGGAATAGGCAGAGAAAATGTGCTTATAACAGAAGAGAAGAGAGAGATGGTGAATGAAAAGATGAGAAGAGTAAATAGTGGGCTCAAGTTCTAAGGGCCTCTCCCTCTACAGGGAGGCCCGGACAGAACTCTGTATCTCCTGTTTCTTTTTGTATATTAGGCCTGGGGCAAAAGTTATCGATTCTTCTAATTTTAAGGAACACTTAAAATAAATGAACATTTCTTCTTTTGCAAATGTATAGCCATTCAGATGTTAATGTTGTTTCCAACAACCTATGCCCCAAGGATAACCTCATGTTGAAAAGCAAACATACACGTTTCAATAAAAGGATACCCATTAAGCACTAAGTGCAAAATGCATTGACAAGCAAAATAGGTGTTGGTAGAAAAAAAAAATCAATAGGGTAGGAAAATTGCTTGCCACTTTAGGCTTATGATATACAGTCAAAACTTTAACTTTTTCAATCCAGATGGAAAGGGAGTTTATTGATTGCAACAGAGAAAGAAGCACTTAGGTGAAGCTGAAATTGCTGGACTTTGTAAGGGAACACAAGCGTGATCCTAGACTTTTGGGATTTTCTCTCTAATGACAAGACAGTCCAAAGATTACTTATCTGTGCACAGATATATTCAAGCACAAAGACTACAGAACCTACACTACCTGAGTCCTATGAAATTCGACAACACACGCAGGGCTCCACAATGTACATTCCTGGCCTAGGGCACTGAGCCAAAAGTCCATTATAATAACATGGTCACTGTATCTCTCCTCAGGAGGCTCATGTCAGCAGTTTTCCAACACTTTGAACAGGAACCTGCAGTACAGGGGACACTTGGCTCTTACCTTGGAACTGATTGACTTGTTGCACTGTGTATGGATTGCGCTGTTGTTGTTGCTGCTGCTGCTGCTGCTGGAGATGCTGTCTGTTCATATGAGGCTGCTGCATCTGCTGCTGTGTAAGCACAGACAAAGTTTGTCAAAAAGTAGCATTAAATGTGGTAAAACAGATAGGAAACTAGATATTACTTATACTGTAAGATGGACATGCCAATATAAGCTGCAAATTAGTCCTTCGGACCAAGATGACAGTTTAGTCAACCAATTTGCAGATCTCCAAATGTGAGACCCAGACATAATAAGGACTTTCATGTTTACAATCAGGGAGGTTTAGGAGGGACTGGTGGCCAATACAATGGGGATAATTAATTCTCAGGTATTAGTTCTTAGCTATTATGGTACAGAATAAGGGTCATCTGTGTAGGACTGAAACGTTAATTTACACCATTACATTTTTACACATGAATTAAAGGGCATGTAAAGTCTAAAATAGAATAAATCTAGAAATGCTGTATTTTGTATACTAAATATAAACATGAACTTACTGCACCACAATCCTAATCAAACAAATGATTTATGCTTTCAAAGTTTGCTACAGGGGGTCACCATCTTGTAACTTGTGTGTTAAACATCTTTGCAAGACTAAGACTGTGCACATGCTCAGTGTGGTCTGGGCTGCTTTGGGGTTGTCATAAACAAAGCTGCTTGAGTTCTGCATGGCTGGGAAGTAAGGTGGGGGCTCCCCCTGCTGTTCATAAGTATGATTGTTTTCCTGCTCAGCAGTTAGGGACCATCTGACAATTCCTATCCACAGCAGTAAATGAAGGGAGAATAAAAAAATATAAACCAGAAATTCCATTAGCAAAACTGCAACCAACCACAAACATAATGTGATGGTTTGTTTAAAGGGGACCGGTCGCCCTAAGAAATACTTCCAAATTACTTTCTATCATGTTAGTTGAGCTAAATTTTTTCTTACACTACATTTATTATTTAAATTTTGTTTCCTTCAGTTTTGGAATTACACAATCACAGAAAGAGGGCAAGTGCCATTTTGTGGACACTGCTATTAAGACAAATCGCGTATCACCCCCAAAATGTTATGTATGCACCAGAATGGGGGACCTAATGCCCATGCACAGTACCCAACTAAATTATAGAGTGTTAGGAGGGAGGGCGAATGTGTAGAGAACAGTGACATCTAGGAAGTGCTGAATAGAAAGTGAAAGTAATTGATTGCTCCACCTCTATGCCTCAGGCATAGCAACGGGGCAGGTAATATTTGATTGACAGCTCAGATATTTAAACACCTTTATAACAGGTATTGATGCTTTACTGAAAAAAACAATTTGGGTTTCATGTTTAATTTGCAAATTACTTTTATTATACAGCTTTTTATGTGTAGGTGACAGGTCCACTTCCATTTAATCGAATTGTTTACTAATAAAATAGCCTTCTGCTGAGGAGCCAACTTCCTGGGACGTGTTATTAAGTCAAGAGGCTGCTAGAGGGAGCTGCAGCTTAAGATCTGACATTTTTTCCTAGCATTGCATTTTCTTTTTCTACTTGAATAGACTGGAAAACCATGTCGATTTTCCCTAAGGTTCTCCCCAGCACACTGCAAGCTCTTTGTTCCCAGGTGCGCACACAGCCCATGTATTGCTTCCCAGCTTCAGCCTACTTTGGCTATTGAGCTTGTGAATGTAAGCCGTGCAGGTGAGTATATTTAAACAATATATTTACCTTTGGAAATTGGACTAAAACTCCATCCCAGTTGGGTAAAAACAACATACTATAGGTTGATCAGAATAGGTTTTGTTTTACAAATATGTAAAGCTAACAGAAGGCCAACACTCTTGTGAATCATGAAGAAAATCGCCTAGAATCATAGGCAGAACCTGTTACCCTTTCGATAATCAATGCGGTGGGTTATTTTATTACTGATTTTCTGTTAGCTGCTAAATAAGATGCTACATTAAACATAGCAGAATAATTCTTGTGTTATTGAGCAGCAGCAAACAGTTCACTTTAGCTAAATGCCTATTCTGCATTACACAAACAACTCACATTGCCAGAAATCTGCAAAACTCCAGGCAAATCATTTTTACAGTCTTATTTATTCTGATTTATTCACATTTTTACTGAAGGTAGAATTTATTTAATCCATAATAAATGGCCCCAAATGCCCATGTATATTGCTAGGCAGAAAACATGGCATTATTTAGCAAATACATATTGATGATCCATAATGTTTCCTGACTTGTATATAATGCCATATGCTGCATGGTGCCATATGTCATTATTATCGTACCTGCTCAGCCAGTATTTGCTGTTGTCTCTGCTCCCTGAGAAACTGCTGCTTCTGTTGCTCTATGAGCTGGGCTCTTTGCTCTATAAGCATCTGCTTCATCATGGCAGCTTGTGGCTGGTTGGGCATAAATCCTGGACCCCCAGGGGTGGCAGCAGACTGCTGCATGGGTCCAGATGGCCTTGACATCCCAATTGCATTCTGCTCCTGTACACAAGAAAAGAAACGCTAACTGTAATTATTGTGTTCATGCTATATTCCGCTTCCTGATACCTTGACTAGACATATGTACATGATATTATAGCTACAGTTCTTCTGACAGATTAGTAAACAGCAGCAAACAACTGCATTTAAAGGAGAATGAAACCCTGAAAATGAATATGGCTAAAAATGCACAACATGTTTTGGATATACATATCCTTCATCAAATATGAATATCCGAAACATGTTGTGCATGAAAAAGTAAAATAATATTGGACTTGATGTGGTTCTCCTGCGTGAAGTTTATGCTGATCTTGGAAGATGGATGGTCCTGGCGGTGACATTACTCTGTGGAGACTACAGACTACATTTGTAGGAGGATACAACCAAAATGTAAAATTACCTATGGCTAAAAATGACATATTTTACATACTAAACTTATTGCACCAGCCTAATGTCTCAATAGCAGCAATGATCCAGGATTTCAAACTTGTCACAAGGGGTCACCATCTTGGAAAGTGTCTGTGACACTCACATGCTCAGTGGGCTCTGAGCAGCTGTTGAGAAGCTAAGCTTAGGGGTTGTCACAAATTATCAAGCAGAAAATGAGGTTGGCCTGTAATATAAACTGATGCTACAGGGCTGATTATTACATTCTGATGCTAATTGCATTGGTTTATGTGCTGCCATGTAGTAATTATCTGTATTAATTACTAATCAGCTAAGTCAGTCCCTCAGCTCAGTAAATCACAGCAGCACAGAGCATGTGCAATGAATCAACAGAAAAGAAAATGGGGAGCTACTAGGGCATCTTTGGAGTCACTGATCTTTACTGCTAAAGGGTTGTGGTTACTTTGGCCTGGTACAGAAGCCCAAAACACAATGTGCAACATTTCTAACCTGCTACTTTGGTTAGGCTTTAGTTCTCCTTTAAAGGCCAAACTGAAGAACCAAAGCCAAAAAGATCTGAAACACCTTCCACTGTACATTACATACAATGAAAAAATTCTTACAACAGGTGTGGGATCAATTATCTGGAAAATACATTTTCCAAATGGATTTGGTTTTAAAATACCAGAATGCCATTTCCCTATTTAAGCAAACTATTCTCATGTTTTAGTCTTCTCTGTAATTATAACACAGTACAGGTACGGGACCTCTTATCCAGAACCAGAGGTTTTCCGGGTTAATGGATCTTTCTATAATTTGGATCTCCTTACTTTAAGTCTACTAGAAAATCATGTAATCATTAAATAAACCCAATAGATTGTTTTTTTGCCTTCAATAAGGATTCATTATATCTTATTTGGGATCAAGTACAAGGTACTGTTTTATTATTACAGAGAAAAATCAAATCATTCTTAAAAATTTCGATTATTTAATGATGGAGTCTATGGGAGATGGCCATTCTGTAATTCAGAACTTTCTGGATAATGGGTTTCCGGATAACGGATCCCCTTCCTGTACCTTGTCCTTGATGGTAACTAAGCGGCATAAAATGTTGGCAAGAAAACATTATTATTTTTTAGTAGACGTAAAGACTGGTAATCTGGAGTACAGAAAGTCCAGGTCCCAAGCATCTTAAACCTGCAGAATTGCTGTTTTAGCCTATGGGGGACTTCCTAGAACCTATTCGGAGTCATTTGGTGGACTTTAAAAAAATTTTTTGGGGCAAATACTTTGATTCGAATTTGCTTGAATGCGCTAAAACTTAGATTCGAACGATTTGAATGCAGCCTATTTACCCGAAGTTATGATTGGTTCAAAAAAAAAAAACTCCCATTACTTCGAAATTCGACCCTTGGTAAAGCTGTAAAGCTGCCTTAAGAGTAAAATTAAAACAAAAATTATCTGATGAGCACCTTAAGAATGCACTGAGAACTGCAACTACTTCCATTGAACCAGATATTGATACATTAGTTTCTCAAACACAATGTCAAAAATCCCACTAGGTTTATGATACCCTCTTTTATTTTACTATTACAATAAAATAAGTTAAAAGCTAGTGTTAGTGTTTGTGTGCTGAAAGCTGCTGTAACAGTTGAGGGCATTATGTATCAATACCTCCCAACATTTGAAGACATTAGATTTCAGCCCTGGCAAGTTATGCCCAGTTATGCACCCTTTGAACAACCCCACTTCTACTCCTTCTGAAACTTTCCTGCCTAAACAAAGGCAGAACTACTTTTCCAAGTGTCCAAATGTCCAGAAGCATAAACTCACTCTCCTTGGGTTTTGTGTTACTGCTTTACGAATGTGACTTCATGGGTTACAGAAAGAACACTGCATCCCAAACAAACAAAATACCCACAATCTTCTGTTTATGTCCAACTGCATTTTCCTGAAACATCTTTATTATTGGAATTGCCAAGTACAGTCGATTATTTGTAACATAATAGCAAAGATTTCTGAGCGTTAAACTTCACACATTGTTAATTTGCTAGATAACTAACTTCAAATTAGCTCCAGTGTAACAAAGGATTAGAATCTGAAATGCTGAATTAAAGAGACCTTTGTCTGGGCCACATTAATACATTTTTATCTAGAAACTAGACAGCCAGTCTTTTATAAAATTGCTTATCTTTAATTTCCCAAGGGCACAACATCTAAAGCATATTGGGAGCTTTTTAATTTAACCACAAGCAGCCTGTACCTAGTCATTCACTGTACTCATATTCTGAAACCCGTTTTACACTGAAAATGTAATGAATGGGCCATTCTGCAGAATTTAATCCAGATGCATAGCTACTAAAATCCATCCAATCTTCATCCTGAATATCACTGCTTGCTGCAGTCTTTGCAGCCTCTTGGGTATTGTTTATACCAGTCTAAAAAGTGCCATTCTAAGGGGGTCATTTATCATGTAGACTTTTTTGCAGTTTGATTACAGTCCTGTTCCTAAAGCTGGGCATACTCTGTAGCATTTGCTTGTGTACCAAGGTCACCAAGTGATCTTTTCCTAATTGCTCACTAATACACTGTACCAAATCTGAATGATCTGATTGGTTGGCCCTCAGACCAGTGACCTGAACATAATCGGAGTCTCGGGAGCCCATTTGGGAGGGGACTGAATCAATCCAGTCGTGCAGAGGGATTTTGTAATCTGCCTGCTAGATTCCTGGAAATATTTGGGGCAGATATTGGCTGTTTAGCCTTACATTAGATCACATTTAGGGCAGAGACATATGGGAAGAATTGTTGAGATTTAGTTGTCTGGCGACTAATCGCCTCTTCTTCTGGTAACTAATCTCCCAGAAAAACCCTCCTGTCAGCTAGAATCGAAATCGCCAGCGGGGTGGCACTCGGATCGCTTTGCTTCCTAAGTGGCCCGAAGTTTCCTTGTCAGACAACTTCAGAAAACGAAGCTCTCCGAGTGCCATCCCCTAGCGATTTTGATTCTAGGTGGAAAGAAGGGTTTTCAGGTAGATTAGTCGCCAGTAGAAGAGGCTATTAGTTGGCAGGCAACTAAATCTCCTAAATCTTCCTGTGTGTCACTCCACTTCAGTGTTAAAAGCCAATCTGTTTCAAGCAGCCTAATGGAACTTGAACTGCTAAATAGTAGCTAACAGTATATTATATGTAAATTCAAGCAACACCTTTTCATTATTTGGTGTCAGTGCCCCTTTAAAGGGCTGGATGTGACCCTGCTCTTTGGGATTGATCGCTAACAAAATCGAATCCTGTACCATGTACCATACAGATACATTGAAACAGGCCTGGACTGGGAGTCAAATTAGGCCCTGCCATACACAGAGGCCCAAACAGCCCCCTACCAGCCCACTATATGGTAACTTTCTATGGAACCATACAGCAGCCCCTCTGGCATTTGCCAGAACCCACAGATTGCCAGTCCGGGCCTGCATTGAAACCCACTTACTAACCCTAAATGAAAGAGAAAAAATGCAATAGCCTCATAGGTGAGGAAAGGCAAAACAGGTCAGTGGCTTGGGCAGCAGATCCCTGTACAGAGGAATTGAATGACAATGGGATAACGATCCCTGTGCACAGTCCCACAACAGGGGCAGGCAAAAGCAGCAGCCAACCCCTAGTCCGGCAACTGTTACCTCAGTGAGAAGAGCGGGCGCTCTCTCTGGTCAAAGTTCTTTGCACACGACCGCGCACGATTACGCACGCGCGTCTTTGGTTGCGCACGATTACGCACGCTCGTCCTCGGTTGCGCACGATTACGCACGAGCGTCCTCGGTTGCGCGCGATCACGCACGCGCGCCCTCGGTTGCGCACGATTACGCACGCGCGCCCTTGGCGCGCCTGACTAGTACTCCTTCCTTCCTCTTTGCACCTGTGTAGGTCACATTTGTAGGGTGCAAAGTGGGTGAGACAGAAGCAGAAACTAATGGCAGTTAAGGGGCCACACACAGGTTGCACGCCTGCCCTTGTCTCACAGATATTCTCCACAAATGGACAGCAGTGACATTCATTGTTTATACCAGTAGATGGAGATATCAGTCTGATAAAGGTGACGCTCCTCTCTGGTGATTGCTCTTCACTCTTTCCCTATCCCCCCCTTTCAACATCACCACCTTTTTCATTCCCTCCCCCATACTTGCAGATGGCTTAATCGTGACTACAGTTCCTCCCCACCCCTACAGCCCCCACACTACGTCTGGGATAATGCTGCTAACGTACAGCTAAGCACTCAAGAGTGACAGCATAGAGCAGGTAGCCTGGCAACTGGGAGCATAATACCGAACAGATGGCGTGATGGACACTGATCACTCTCTTTCACACACACTCACTCACACACGCTCTCTTTCACACACCCTCACTTACACACACTCTCTCACACACACCCTCAGACACATATACACTCTCCTACACACACAGACACACACACCCACCCTCTCACCCAGACACACTAACACACTCTCACACAGACCCTCACACACACCCTCCTACACACACACACCCTCACTTACACACACTCTCTCACACATACACACTCTCCTACACACACACTTACACAGACACACACACCCCCTCTCGCACAGACACTCTTACACACTCTCACACAGACCCTCACACACAGACACACACACACTCTCTCACACACACACACACTCACACACACACCCACCCTCTCACCCAGACACTCTCACACAGACCCTCACACACACCCTCACTTACACACACTCTTTCTCACATACACACTCTCCTACACACACACTTACACAGACACACACACCCCCTCTCACACACACACTCTCTAACACACACACTCTCTCACACACACATACACACCCTCCTACACACACACACACCCTCATACACAGACACACACACTCTCAGACACATACAACCGTGTTGGTGAGGATTCCTTGCACACAAACATAAATTATTTCAGAATCAATTAATCATTGAGCAGCAGATAGGGAATTCCCCAACAAGGTCATGGCACTTATGGGGTTAAGGCTCCTGATTCAAGGCTATGATTCAGGGAAGGGCAATCTGTGGCCCTAACAGTGTTTCTGGGAGCTACAGTACAGAAACATACCAGGTCTAACTACTGAGCAAGAAAAAATACATATAGATATTGGGTTGGCTATAGCTATATACAGTAAACTGGACATGCAGGCATTAATGGAAGAGAGAAAGCTTCTAAATCCTCGTTTATCAGCTCTGAGGCTACTAGGAAATTCTTGACAAGCAAATTCTGGTCACCCATAGGTCTCCAATGGCATTCACCTCTAGCTAAAGGCACTATGGAAATATGTCACAATAATCAGTGAGAAGCCGTTGAATGAAACAGCCCTGGGTGTGAGGAAGCAGCTGCCATATTTCAGGACTAAAACTTCCCTTTAGCTTATAGCAAGAATACCAAGATTCACTAGGCCCCCATCAACTGCTTTATGCTTTCCTAAGGGAAGCAGCCCCATAGTTTGCTGCAGACGGAGGACAATATGAGGAAAAAGTTCACTCTCCACAGTTTTCATTTACTTTAAACCTGCGGGTGCTGTTGCACTAACTTCTCCACACAAATTGTGCGTTCAGTATTGAATCAGGTTTAAGACACACACAATAATTTAGTATACAGTATATGTGCAGGGAGTACATGGGCAATTCAGTGAGTGGCCTCCTGACAAAGCAAGAGAAACAGAGGCTTTGGAGCCCGGCCTGTGTCTGTGCTGGGGAAGGAAGGGGAGGGAGCACAGGCTCAGTGATAGTGTCACAGGGCTGGAGGGGGCGATAGATCAGGAGAGGAAAAGAGGGGGCAGGAGCACATCAGTTACAACACTGAGACTTGACAATACAAATACAGAATAACATGATTCCAAGCTTCACCAGGCAAAGCAAATAAAAGGGGCCAATTGGGCTACGTAATAATGTATGATTCGTTTACAGAACAGCCAAGGTGGTTGGTGGGGTTTAAATAGTCATAATGAATACTAAACAAATGTTTTGTAGGCCTTTACTCTTAGACACCACAGTATGGCAGCACCCATTTGTAGCCTTGTATCATTTAGTGCAGGGCTGTCCAACTGGCTGCCCAAGACCCCCCCCCCCTGTGTCTGTTTACCATGAGAAAGCTTTAAATGGTATCACTACAGAGATTAACTGGCCCCTGCATTGTTAAACCTCAAATTCACACTGTAATCCCCTGTATTGTTCATACCTGTGATCCCCATGCATTGTTCACACTTGTGACACCTCTATTGTTTATATTCTAAAGCCCCTGTACTGTTCACATCTGAGACCCAGACTGAAACTGTCCATTTTATTCACCTGTTCACACTTTATACAAAATGCTAATGGGGCACCATCACTGTATCACTGTATGTAGTACATATTAGACTGGTCCTGGTAGGTTTCCCTGTCTCCTGCTCTGTTCTACCTACCATATGCTCCCTATGTGTGCCCTGCTCTGCCTGTGTGTGACATTGCTTTGCCTGTGTGTGCCCTGCTCTGCCTGCGTTTGTCCTGCTCTGCCTGTGTGCCCTGATCTGCCTGTGTGTGCCATGCTCTGCCTGTGTGTGCCCTGCTCTGCCTGTGTGTGCCCTGCTCTGCCTGTGTGCCATGCTCTGCCTGCGTGTGCCATTCTCTGCCTGCATGTGCCATGCTCTGCCTGTGTGTGCCCTACGTGTGCCATGCTCTGCCTGCGTGTGCCCTGCGTGTGCCATGCTCTGACTGTGTGTGCCCTGCTCTGCCTGCGTGTGCCCTGCTTGTGCCATACTCTGCGCCCTGCTCTGCCTGCGTGTGCCCTGCTCTGCCTGCATGTGCCATGCTCTGCCTGCGTGTGCCATTCTCTGCCTGCGTGTGCCATGCTCTGCCTGTGTGTGCCCTACGTGTGCCATGCTCTGCCTGCGTGTGCCCTGCGTGTGCCATGCTCTGACTGCGTGTGCCCTGCTCTGCCTGTGTGTGCCCTGCTCTGCCTGTGTGTGCCCTGCTCTGCCTGTGTGTGCCCTGCTCTGATGGAAGGGGCCCTGCTCTGCCTGTGGAACATAAGCTTGGTATTTGTTGTGGGGGTTTGTTAGCATTTGTGCTGGGGTGCTGTGTTATCCAAGGGGAAGAGGAGGCATATAGATTTAAGAGTATGTCTTAACTTGACAACTTTTTTCACATATGAATGCAGTGAGCATCAACCATTTGGTTTTTGGTGTGCTACCATCATTAAAGTGGACATGATCTTGTGGTAACATGGGTGTGGTTTAAAGTGGGTGTGGTTTAAAAACAGGGAGTGGTAAACACTGGCTTCCATTATCTCTAATACAGAGGTGCCCTAGGCAACCTGGCCGGGTAAGGCGCTGGCTGAGTGCGCATGCGCAAAACTTTGTGCGCACATGCGCAGAAGTGCAATTCCAAAAATATATGCGTGCCAGTCGGGGAGAGACGGGACCGAACAATGGGGTAGGCGTCAGAGCAGGTACGTGCCTAGCGCCCCCCAGCTTTGCGTCCTAGTCATGTGCCTACTCTGCCTACCCCTAGTTCCGGCCCTGCTCTACTGTGAAGGCCGGAAAAATTTCGACCCTCTGTACCACAGAAGTTGGAAAGCACTGATTTAGTGCATTATCACTTACACCTTTAGATTGTATATCAGCCAGTAGGGTAACTTACAGTGAAATCATTGTAGGGCCCCCTTAGCCTTCGGGAATAAGACTTTTTCCTGATGACGTATTGAACACTGACACTAGGTAGAATGTTAGAAACATTATACTGTGACAAGAATGAAATAACCTGGGTCCCATCTGTGGAGCAGTAATTCATCATTTTGCATGTGTAAAATATTCATAGAAGTACCATTATACTGAGAGCAAGAATATTGCAAATACAAGCCAACCAACATCTGTCTGTAATGATGGAATGGCTCCCAAGGATGGGCAAGCTGTGGCCTTACAGTTGCTGGGGTGGTACTGGGACAGCCATGTGTTTAAATGTGGAACTGTGTGCCATGTACATTGTTAGCATTGTCAGCATTTTACATTGGATAATATCTGGACAGCAGGGTTTTGGCTTTGCATTCTTTTAAACCTCCGGCTGACAGGTTGTGCTCGGAGTTGTAGTCCAACCACAGCTGGAAAGAGACACGTTTCAAATAAAAGACACTGATCCCTAACTCATATTAACTGAAGAGTATGATCTTGCGGCAATCCACATTAGTTTAGCACGATTGTAATAAATATTACCACAAAAGTCCCATTGCAGGCAGACGGTTAATGTTGCCCATCATCATCATTTCATCTTTGCTTCACTAACTAGTGCAAACAGCACGGAGGTACCATTAAGTGTAGGCTCATATCAATGCTACCTGTGTGACAGCAACTGATTCCTATATTCCCCAAGAAGAGAATTATACAGATTTTAACCTGGTGATGAGGCGTGAATTAAGATGTAGAGTCTGCATATTCCCATTAATTATTCATAGGTAGCTGTCCCAAGGCAAAATCTGCTGCCTCTCTCTCTATACATGCACAATTTACCAACATCAAAGCAACAGCCAACAAAACCACTTGGGATCAGCCTGGCCCACACTAGAACCTACAGGTCCCAACATATACAGTAAATCTTTTAAAAGATTCCCTATCTCCAAACCCTTGTGAAAATCCTGTGTTTTGCACACATACCGCCTACCTTCCAACTGATTTTGACAGCTCAACCCGCAGTCCCGGATTTTTACTGAAATGTCCAGACTTTGATCTCCTGCACTGAACAGCCAAGAAAAGATAAAAAGTTTCTAAAACTAAATTGGCATTTGTCAGAGAGGCAAAATACATGGCAGGGCGCACTTAGATACTTTTGTAACTATTTAGGATAAGCAAAGAAACAATTGTAACAATTTAAGATAAGCAGGTCACTAGGGGAAACTGTGACTTGCAGCTTAAAGAGCACTTCAACCTTCATTACCAAAACTGCACATAAAACCACAGAAATGTGTCCAAACTTTCATAACCTGCCAAATGTTGTGAAATGAATATGGTAATTAGAGAGTGTGGTCACAAAAATGGGCGGGGTCAGAAATTCACGGCACTCCACGCAGCAATCTTTTTGTTCCTCTTTCTATTTCCAAAATGTTGGGCGGTATGATACAGTGTAAACGAAAATGAGGTAAGAATTTCAATGGGTTCTTCTTACCATTGCCCCCCATATGGACTGGCAGATTACAAGAGGCTCTGTGTGGCAGTACAGCTGGTTTTTATGTATTTAAAATCTGCCTCCAAGCCAGGAATTTAAAAATCAGCACCTGTTTTGAGGGCACTGGGAGCAACATCCATGGGGTTGGTGAGAAACATGTTGCTCAAGAGCCACTGGTTGGGGTTCACTAGTTTAGAATCACAAGGGGCACAGTCAAGCATAGCAAAGACATGACAGAACAGGAGAAAATAAGCTTTATTTGTACCCATAGAGAAATACCATACAACTTTAGGTATTGCCTTAAACAAATCACAATTAAGTAAAAAGATTTCGGAGTGTAACGATTGTGCAGCTTTAACTCCCACAAGCCTGACTTGATGATAACTAAGTTAGCCCAAACCCATCCCCAAGGGGGCCCTCTCTTGCTGGGAGCCCAGGGTACATCCCTCTTTGCCTTTTGCCCTAAACTAAAATTGACATCTTTGGTAAACACCTTCCCCAGCACTAGGCCCATATAATGAGTTCATGTATCACATGTACATAATGATATACAAGTATTGACTGTACAGTACAGGCAAGGGAAACACAGGCACAGCTTTCTTCTGCGGCTTTTCTGTAGCAGCCTGGATCCACAGGGTTAACTTCAGATCTGTGTGGCTTGTGCATACGAGTCGCGCTGGTACTAGAACTGGGACAAAAGCCAACTGCTTCCATTTATAGACAAAACATCACCCTCCTGCCAAAAGGAGGCCCCTTGCTGCAGCCAAGCTACAAGAAAACAACAGCAGAAAACAGTCGGCTTCTGGACGTGGCGTGACGTGACATCATCCTCCGCACCTTGCTGAGCCCTTTTCAGTGTAGTGTACCTGGCCATATGGTCTGCAGTGGGGAGCTCTGTTACAGGCTTTGTCAAAGGAAACAACTGTTGTGCAGCCATATGCACCTCGCTATGCTGTTACATGAGCTCACAAGCATCAGTATATGAACCAGGAGTCCTGCAAGCCATTAGCAGCAAGAACCCTTTTCTGTGCCACTCGTGCCTTCTATGTTTATGTTATGTTTGACAAACAGGTGTACTGCACTGCATAGCGCTTAGTCTATTAAAGGAAAACTATACCCCCAAAATGAGTACTTGAGCAACAGATAGTTAATATCAAATGAAATGGCATATTAAAGAATCTTACCAAACTGGTATAAATATTTAAGTAAATATTGCCCTTTTATATCTCTTGCCTTGAACCATCATTTTGTGATTGTCCCTCTGCTGCCTCAGAGATCACCTGACCAGAAATACAATAGCTCTAACTGTAACAGGAAGAAGTGTGGGAGCAAAAGACACAACTCTGTCTGTTACTTGGCCCATGGGACCTAACAAGTATAGTTTGTTTGTGTGCACAGTGAATCATATGATTCAAGGGGGTGGCCCTTATTTTTTAAAATGGCAATTTTCTATTTATGATTACCCAATGGCACATACTACTAAAAAAGTATATTATTATGAAAATGGTTTACAGTATGTATATGAAGCAGGTTTTACATATGAGCTGTTTTATGCAATTTCTTTTTATAGAGACCTACATTGTTTGAGGGTATAGTTTTCCTTTAAAGCTTACAGGACCAAGGACTTTTGAGATTATTTTATGAAGTTTTTTTTGGGTCGAACCTCTGACCCTTAAACTGTTAACTCCCATCAGCTGGAAGTGAAGTCTGCAGGTTGGACACCCCTGATTTGGCCCCAGGCAGATAGCTAGCATGGTCACATTTCCTTTAAATTCTTTCAGGCTGAAATCTTTGCAGTCCTGCACTGTTGTTCAAAATTCCAAAACAACGAGTCACTGCAAAGCGACCTCCAGGAAGGGCTTCTGATAAACGCCACTTCACTGGCAATGCTTATAGTGTATACATTTTGTTTTACAGCATTGGTACAAATAAGGGGTGCACTTTATGGCAAGAGAGCTAGCAGCCAGCCATTCTGACAAAGCAGCCATGTTTATCAGATCTAAGAATTGCAAGTTATCTTAATTAAACTGGCAATCAGAGTCTATAGAATTAAACACAACAAATAAGAGTTAAATCTATAACTAAACAGATTTATATAGACTGTGCTAGAGTAAATAAGGCCCCCGCAGGACTACACCGCAGGTTGGGGGGGCAGGTCCTGAAGGGCCCCCGCTGATGCCTCCGTCAGAGTTTAAGCAGAGCTTTCGCATCTTCCCATTTTGGGCAGAATAAATCAGATGGCTGTGGGTTCCACCTGTGGAACGCACGGCCATCTTTGTTTTTTTCATTGAAGTTTCAGTGAGGTGGAAGAGGCAAAGAGAGAGAGACAAGCACAGTTAGAAGAAAAGTGTGGTATTCATCTTGGTGAGTTTCAATCTATCAAAGCAGAGCCCAGAGGCCATTTCTGCAGTCATTTTACTGGCAAGTCGGGAGTTAATGGAGTGATCATTAGACATATTTGCAGTGGTCTTACTGGCAAGTCTGGGATTTTTTTTGTAAGGTATACATGTGCTTCATCAGTTGCTCTGAGGGGAAGGGGGTCCCAATGTTTGCATGCAGGGGGCCCCAAACTCTAGTTACACCGCTGTGCTGTAGGACTGATTACATACCCTCACACGATCCTACTATAGGCAGCAGAGTCCTGAACTCTGAACACCAGCCTTTGCAACAGTGCCATGCTTGACCCCGAAACGTTGCCTTATGCTTTGGGCTGAATACATTTTGCATCTGAGCACTTTTGCAAGTTTAACAGTGTGCTGCTGGTAATTTTCTTCTATGCTTGACCCTATTTGATATGCCAGCCAAGAAAGAGAGGAGAAGAGGTGCTACAGTGCCAATGTCGATAACCAGTGGTCCAGGTACACCAGCCCCAGACCCTCAGCTCCTGGGATTGGCAATCCGAAACAAAATTAGCAAAGCAAATGGGGCTTTCCGGCACTCGAAGGAATCCACAAGGGCCAAAGCAAATAAACGAAAAATAATATTTATTTGTAGAATTTAAAAATCTCCATGGGCCCTATGCGTTTCGTGCCCTAATGGCACTTAGTCATGGGCATGGGCATGCCAGCCAAACATTGTGAGGCATATAATGCACAGACATAGTAGAGAGTGCCCAGGCAGTTACAGCTCTGTTAAAAGCATTTAGTACTGTAGAAAAGGGCAAAGCGGTGTGTATATGTATGTGTATGACTGTAAGTGTAGGACTGTATGTGTATTTTTGCTCAGTGACTTTGATTAATCCTTCAGTGCTGTGTTTTCTCTGAGCTTGCGATCCCACACAGCAAGAAACATAGCATAAACATAGGCCAATACATCACAGCAGAATATTCTCTTCTTGTTTTTCTAAGACTGGAGGCAAAGTGGGTGGTCAGAGTAATACTGGGCCTGGGAACAGGGAACTCGCAGTATAAACCCTGTAGTGGGTTGTAGTGGGTGGCAGTCATTGTTGCTGGGGCCAATGCCATTGCTTGTCCTGCTCTTTCCCCCTTAAACCTAAAGGCGTATATGGTTTGTGGGTGCCACACGAGTCTCTAATACAGATATACTAGAAGTTTACATATTATCATATTAATGCATAAATATTTATGTGACTGTTCAGAAGGAAAATTAAGAAACTCACCCCGCTCCGAACCACATCTGATTTCTCTGCTGGGCAAGATTTATAGGCATAAGCACAATATAAGAACAGACAGTCCCTTCTTATTTTAACTTAAATGGAGTACGGTATATTAATGGCAGGGATTTTACATAGATAAGAAATGTGCTACTTTATAATGTGGTCCAGTGACCTTCAGAGAGAGAGAGAATAATAAATGTAAGAGAACAGGGCTGTGCTTATGTGCCGGCCTGCATTTAGTTACTAAGGAACTACTAGCTGGACTTTGGTCATCAATTATGAACAGCAAGGGACTGGGCTGCATTACAAAAAAACAAGAGGCATGGGGGGGGGGGCTTTTTTTGATTTGCAGTAGGTTCTGAAAGAGAATATTTATTATCTGATTTAAGATTGCAGAGCTGACTCCTGCTTATCCTACAGATGTGCTCCTGAGTGGCCTTTCTCTCAAAGTGGAGAGGTCTGATATGCGTCATTCTTTCTCTTTGGATCGGCTCTCCAGGGGAAAGGATGGAGAAGTGCAGTTTGCTCTTGTTGTGTCTTTACAGTGGCATGATTGTTGGGGATGGTGCACACTGCATAGGTTGTAATGGATGTTTCCTCCTGACCTATCTAGGGCCAGAAACAAAACATGCATTCAGTGTGTATGATACAAAAAGCATAAGGGCTATTGTTCAGATCTCTTGCACGTGCACCAATTGTCTCGTCCCATGCAGTAACCTATTTTGTTAGATGAAATAAATGTCATATCTACAAATCGTGTTTTCTACTATTTTGTTCTTTTAAATGATAATGTTAAAATCATCGTAAACTTGTGTATTTCCTCTTGACACACATGGAGATTTTAATTGCAGCGTGCAGGATATAAAAGACAAATATCTGTAAAATTGATTATAAAAATGGCGAGAATATTCTACGTACATAAATGAATATCTAACCTTGCGTAAAGCAGGTTCCGTTTTGTGACTACCTGCTCATTCTGTGTTAGACCTTATTTTAATGCCACACTGAACTTGACTGCACACAGGTCACCATGCCAAGATAGATATGAATATGTATTCCTGAAAAAAAGTACCCTCTGCTTGTAACACAAGTTCTGTGTTAACCATCAGTTCTATAAATACAGTATTCTTATTTTTCACTTGGACAGAAAGTCAGGAAACGCAGTTTCTAATGTAGGTAACAAACAGGATAACCTAATATTACATCCCCTAGACAGTCAGCAGCAATAAACAGTCATATTGTAACTGAATAGTTTGTTAGCTTTTCTTCATAACAGTGTTGAACTGGCAAAAATGCTTATTACTGACAGTAAGATGCTTTACAATAATGGGTTTAGAGAATAAGAAGTGACTATATAACTATGTATGTCAATATAGCATTTGAAAGGTGTGTGTTTTCTGTTATTAACACTATGATGGAATGGTATCAATAGGAGCTTTACTGTGCCCCGCAGATTACAGTCGGCCCACAGATCTGTTTCTTTCTACATTCTGAGACCTTATCAAGTTCCAAATATCTTGGGAAACCTAAACCAGGGACTTTCCGCGATAACAAATCCAGCGCAGTACTCTGCAAAATTCACATCAGCGACACTCTCACTTCTGTGTCTGTACTTTTAGATTCTATGATTTATTTCATGTCAAGCTCTTTTTAGCCAGAATAGAAACACCTGAATGTGCCATGCAGCCTGTCATTTAGTTCAATCCTGCATAAACCCTGTGTACCATAGCTCAAAAAGTAAATATCATATATAACTGATTGATTTACAAAAATAATCCAGTGACATTTATAGACTGCCAAAACATATACTTATGCACTATGCTTTTTACTTTTATTCCATATTTTTGCGTGTAGAACTGCAGATTTGCATGGGTTTTAGAGGGATATTTAACTACCTGAATTGTACACAAGCAGCAGTAACCCAGAAATACAGGAATATATATATATATTTATATATAAATATACGTATTAATTATCAATAATTATCAAATTATATATAATTTCAATAATAATTATAAAGGACAAGTACAGTGTAATTCAAGGGGGAGGTACCAAATAGTTAGGCCCCTCCCAGTGCATATAATAGCTAACCTTAGCTACCCTATTGGTGCTCTTCTTGTACTAAAAAAAAAAAACTTCCTGCCCAGGCTACTTCTCCTATAAGTGCTGCACTATACAGGTGTATCAACCAATGGTCTAAGGTTTTATTCACTAAGGGGTTCCTAATAAATTGCCCCCTTCCCCAATGTATTACACTTTCTTTGGCCTTTAAAGTTTGTGTATGATGCATGATCAGGGTTGGACTGGGTCTGCGGGGCAGAGGAAAAAAACATGGTGGGCCCCCATACCCGCTATTGCTTCCCATTATAAATAATGGAAATTAGCCACACAGGCACTGACTTCCCTGAAATTGATGATCCCTGTGTGTCTTACCCATGTGGAATCCCATTTGATTATAAAGGGACTAAGACAACATTTTGTCACTGAGACTCGCAAAGGGAAGATGTAGTGACACCAAAAACCTGTCGCGTGTGACCACACCATAAAGTCTTCTCTTTCTCAAAGTATACACAGATCATTGGAAGAGAAGAGAGAAAATAACATGTTTTCACCGATACGACAATTACACAAAGCAGAACAACCTTGTTAGATTAAGAAGATGGGGAGAGGGGAAGAGAATGAAGGGTAAATGGAGACATGCAGGCTGCTTAGCACACGGCAATGTCCCGGCTAATTCACATGAGTCACGCTCTGTATCACCACCTGGATGCAAGTAAAGAAAATGGAAACAGTGAGTCAGCGCAGGCTTCATTATTTGCCTGAATACATTATCACTTCAGGGCAGGAACTTTTCTTTTTTTTAAGAGTGAAATGTAAGACTCCTCTCACCTCCCATTACCTTATCTGCCCATTCCATCATGATATAAAACAAATTAAAGGAATACTGGCACACAGCCCATGCTGTCTACAACAATGGAGCAGCGTATTAGCAATATTGAAGATGTGAGTGCAGGAGGTACAACCAACACTGCAAGCTTGGCAAAGCAGATGAACTAGAAAAACCAAATGACTGGTAACAGCAATAGACTGCTCAGATTCCCCTGACAGAGGGGAATTTGACTCCTTTCCCCCAATCGTGCTGTTGGGCAGGCACATTGGATCCAATCAGACCTATGCAGGCTCTCATCGTCCAGTTGTTAAAGGGCATGTAAAGTCTAAAATAGACTAAGGCTAGAAATGCTGTATTTTGTATACTAAATATAAACATGAACTTACTGCACCACAAGCCTAATCAAACAAATAATTTATGCTTTAAAAGTTGGCTACATAGGGTCACCATCTTGTAACTTTGTTAAACATCTTTGCAAGACTAAGACTGTGCACATGCTCAGTGTGGTCTGGGCTGCTTAGGGATCGTCATAAACAAAGCTGCTTGAGTACTGCATGGCTGGAAAGTAAGGCGGGGGCTCCCCCTGCTGTTCATAAGTATGATTGTTTCCCTGCTCAGCAGTTAGGGACCATCTGACAATTCCTATCCACAGCAGTAAATGAAGGGGGAATTTCACTGCATATAGTCAGGTTTCTTATACAAAACGGTACACATTTTTTAATTAAAGTATATTGGAGATAGGTTTCTTTTTCATTAAAGAAATTAAAAATGGGATTTTATTTTTTTGCCTTTACATGCCCTTTAAAGGGGTGGTTCACCTTTATGTTAACTTTAGTATTTTATAGAATGGCCAGTTCTAAACAATAATTGGTCTTCGTTATTTATTTTTTATGGATTTTTTATTATTGCCTTCTTCTTCTGACTTTACAGCTTTCAAATGGGGGTCACTGACCCCATATAGAAACAAATGCTCTGTAAGGCAACACATTTATTGCGATTGCTACTTTTTATTACTCATCTTTCTATTCAGGTCCTCTCCTATTCATTCATATTCCAGTCTTTTATTCAAATCAATGTATGGTTGATAGGATCATTTGTACCCTAGCAACCAGATTGCTGAAATTGCAAACTGAAGAGCTGCTAAATAACACCAACACCACAAATAAAAAAATGAAAACCAATTGCTACTTCTACCAGAACATCACTTTCTACATCATACTAAAAGTTAACTCAAAGTTGACAACACCTTTAAATGCCGGAGACAGGGATACAGTTGTAGATTAGCACGTAACAAAGTTGGTTGCAACACAAAGATTGCTAAACGCACTGACTACTCATTGGACAGAGATGAAATTTAACTGATATTAAGAGGAAATCACTGGAGGAAATATTGTTATATACTATTCCAATAGTACATAGTGCTTATAAAACACACTACAACAAAAGGCCCAAAACTGGCTGTACAGCCTGTATCTAATTCTGTAGACACAAATGTCACCATTTTTTGCTATTCTTTTGAAAAATGGTGTCCAATGACCAGGGTCGGATGGGGCCAGCAGGACACCGGGAAAAAACCTGGTGGGCCCAGGCCCCTTTGTAACAACGTTTGGAGTTTTTTCAATGTTTCTGTGCAGGTGAGCGTGTAAAACTATGGTAGATCAATATCCAATGTTTTTAAAGAAACAGTAACATAAAGAAACAGGACTCTCCACACACGGTCTGAAAATCGTACGAATCAAGGATTCGTACGATCGGATCTTTGCGTTTATGGCCAGCTTTAAATAGCCCCACTAAGTGCAAACTTAAATGATATTGTGGAAATGTATCAATGCTGTATACATACCAGTAAAGGCACCCTCTAGTTTTGGCGACCACAAAATGTTCTTTTGTGGGGCCCCACTCCAACCTACAAAGGTGGTTGCCGAGTCGATGTTAATACCGTAGACCACATGTTGTCGGTGAATACAGATAATTGTATCCCATTGTATGCTTTACATTTAATACCTAGCCAAGGTGGCTTAGCAGTGCCATAATATACCTATGGAATTAGTGGTGGATTTGTCAGCTCAAAATCTATGAAGACATTCTTTGGGCTTTTGAGGATACTGATGCCAATGTTATTATTAGGGAAGAAGAATAACAAATATAGTAGAGCAGTTTTTTCTAGAAAGTATCTTGGCTTACAATGGCAGTTCAGAAGCCTTGGTCCACACACACCGATTTAAAGTTGTTATTGCCAGAGAAATAATACCAGACACACAATCCTGGGTTGTACATGCAATCAGCCAGGGAAACTCTGTTTTATTTTATTTTTTAAATATCTTTTGATTGAACTATATATAGTAAAATATTTTACAGAAATAATAAAGTTTTTTTTCAGTAAAAAACAATTTGCATGAATATTTGGTAGCTTTATACTAAATATAGTCCACCATACTGTACTGGCATGTGGAAGGGATCTTTGCTGTCGCCTAGGGTGGCAGTCAGTGAGTGCTAGCTTTGCTACAGGATGCAGCTGGAACACAGGCAGCTCAAGTGAAACACATGTTCTGAGTTGTTCACATGTAAGCACCAACCACCGGATACATATCCCTGCCAGACAGATGGCTGGCTCTGAAACTCAAACCTCATTTGTCCGGCTATTGGGATGCTGTGTGACATTCAGCCCCTAGGGCCGGGGCCTGTCAAGTGCTACAAGACCAAATATAGGACTGCTGCTATGAGCCGGCGTTACTGCAAGCCTGTGAATGGGAACACTGGGGCTGTGATATCTTTCAGTCTAGGAAAGATGTAAAAACACTGCTGTGCAAAGGTGCTATACTTCTCAATGGGGAGTATTCTTTGTACATCCTAATGAAAACATTGGCCCTGTCCCTAAAGCTTTAGCTGTCTGATTGCAAGAACCTTTGTAGTCAACAGCTGATTTGATCAGAAACAACAATGCGGCGCTCATATTCATGTTGATTAATTAATATCCAATTAGTCTCCCTATCTCACTTATGAAACAAACAAGCTATGAGTATTTAAAGGACAACTTCATCTCGAAATTGTAACGCTTTATGTGACTTTCACAGATACTAAGATTATGTTTTGTAGTGCAGTTTGTATTATTTTATACAGGTAACAATAGGTAGGTGCAGCTTTGCATGAATGTAAACGTTAAACATAGTCAGGAGGAGAAGTCCCACCCCCACAAAAAAACAACAGTATAGTTAGGTATTAGATCATAAATTATTTCATTTTGTTACATTTTGATACATTTCTCAGCAGCATCTGTGGAATATTAGCAACTATTGTATCAATTCTAACAGCTGCCTTTAAAGGGGAACTCCACAAAAACATAACTTAAGCATTTTGATAAGTAAACATAATTTCAAGCAGCTTTGCAATATACATCAATTAAAAAAGATGCAGACTTTTTATGATTTTTAATGGTTTCTGACAGTTCCCTAAGCCTAGCCCCCTGCTGATCTCTCAGACTACTTTGCTGAGCTGGCTGACTACAGTTACTTTGTATTAGCAGCCATCTGTCCTCAGCCTGCATCCTCCAAACCCCACAATTCTGCTCAGCAGGGACAAAGATAACAAATGTATGAACTAAATGTATCAATTTAGAACAGTTAAACAGTCTGCAAACCCCCCTCCCAGAACTGTTTTAGTGAAAAATTTAATTTTATTCTTCAATAATAGAAAAAAGGTCACAGATAGAGAATAGAAAGTACTTGAAAAAAAGTCTTTATTTCTGGTGAACTATCTGAAACCAACTGAACTGACAAAAATGTTTGAAGGTAAACAACCCCTTTAAAGGAGAACTAAACCCCAAAAATGAATGTGGCTAAAAATGTCATATTTTATATACTGAACTTATTGCACCAGCCTAAAGTTTCAGCTTGACAATTGCAGCAATGATCCAGGACTTCAAATTTGTCATAGGGGGTCACCATCTTGGAAATTGTTTGTGACATTTACATGCTCAGTGGGCTCTGAGCAGCTGTTGAGGAGCTAAGCTTAGGGGTCGTCACAAATTATTAAGCAGAAAATGAGCCTGTAATATAAACTGATGCTACAAGGCTGATTATTAAATTCTGATGCTAATTGCACTGGTTTCTGTGCTGCCATGTAGTAATTATCTGTATTAATTACTAATCAGACTTATATTGTGACATTTACATTCTATGAGTACTGTATATTGTGAGTGGGTCCCTAAGCTCAGTAAGTGAGAGCAGCACAGAGCATGTGCAGTGAATCAGCAGAAAAGAAGATGGGGAGCTACTGGGGCATCTCTGGAGACACAGATCTTTACTGCTTAAGTGCTGTGGTTGCCTTGGGCTGGTACAGAAGCCCACAACATAATGTACAACATTTCTAACTACTTCTTTAGTTAAGCTTTAGTTCTCCTTTAAGGTGCCTAAGCAAAGCTAGTTTCACTGTGATATAGGTTGCATTGGCAAATGTGACCTCTGCATAAAAAACAACCAGATCCATTTTTAAAGGGAAATTCAGGCTGGTCACTAGAGATGTCGCGAACTGTTCGCCGGCGAACTTGTTCGCGCGAACATCGGGTGTTCGCGCTCGCCGGAAGTTCGCGAACGTCGCGCGACGTTCGCCATTTTGGGTTCGCCATTGTTGGCGCTTTTTTTTGCCCTCTCACCCCAGACCAGCAGGTACATGGCAGCCAATCAGGAAGCTCTCCCCTGGACCACTCCCCTTCCCTATAAAAACCGAAGCCCTGCAGCGTTTTTTCACTCTGCCTGTGTGTGCTGAAGAGATAGTGTAGGGAGAGAGCTGCTGCCTGTTAGTGATTTCAGGGACAGTTGAAAGTTTGCTGGCTAGTAATCGTTTTGATACTGCTCTGTTATTGTAGGGACAGAAGTCTGCAGGGGTTTGAGGGACATTTAAGCTTAGGTAGCTTTGCTGGCTAGTAATCTACCTTCTACTGCAGTGCTCTGTATGTAGCTGCAGTGGGCAGCTGTCCTGCTTCAGATCTCATCTGCTGACTGCTGCAATAACAGTAGTCCTTGTAAGGACTGCTTTTATTTATTTTTTTGTTGTTTTACTACTACTACTACTACTACTACTACTACTACTATAAGAGCCCAGTGCTATTAGTCTAGCAGTGTTGGGGAGTGGGACTGGTGTCCCTGAAATCACTAACAGCTCTCCCCCTACACTATCTCTTCCAAGCACACACAGGCAGATTTTTCAGATACATTTTTGCCCTTGATCCCCCTCTGGCATGCCACTGTCCAGGTCGTTGCACCCTTTAAACAACTTTAAAATCATTTTTCTGGCCAGAAATGTCTTTTCTAGATGTTAAAGTTCGCCTTCCCATTGAAGTCTATGGGGTTCGCGAACCGTTCGCGAACCGCTCGCATTTTTGCGCAAGTTCGCGAATATGTTCGCGAACTTTTTTTCCGACGTTCGCTACATCCCTACTGGTCACATAGAAATCAATTTGGATGCCCTTTTCATCTAAATCCATAGGGAATAGGGATGTTCTGCAACTGTGCCTTGACTGTGCGTGAGGCCCATCAGTCACTTTATAGTATGGTCATCTGTTGTGATAGCTATGCTTTCTACTTGCCCATCAGAATGGCTTTCCTGCCAGCTGCTTTCTATTTATCCTCTCCAGAACAAGAAGCAAATACATATATCAATCACTGTGAACTTGGCCAGCTCAAGCCAACGTTCAGATTCATATGTCAGAGGAAAATTAGAAGCCATAACAGATAACTTTGTCTTTGATAGATGGGGCTTGTGCGCATTACAGAATGGTCTCACTAGGATATTAGAATTCTACATGGGCATTTGTCAGAGAGTTAAATGTCACACATACACCGAATCTTCAGATTACAATGTCTTTATGGCCAATCTCTAGCATGTCATTTCTGTAACCCTTGTATGCATTTCCCAGCATCCTCACACTGAAAAGGTCAACAGCGGGTGCTGGGATTTGTAGTTCTTCAATCAGCAGGCGGGTCGAAGGGTGGCCTTCCCTCCATCAAGATGATTCCAGAAGAATAACAAACATACTCACTTCTTTTTGAGATGAGCTGCACCGCTAATTAAATCTTAGCTGGTTATTTAAACCATGGAAAATGTAGTCGGCTGTTCTGAGAGCAGAGCTCCTGCTGCTGACAAACTGCAAGAAGAAGCTGATGTGACAAGTCTTTTGCAAGTGACCCTTCCAATGCATCAGGAGGCTTTGCACAGGAGCAGATGCAGTATTAGCTGTTAACACAGCATGTCTGCCTGTCAATACCGCACTGCAGTAAGTAGACATAAGTGAGGTGGCTGATATAAAGAGCTTTCTGAAGAGTCCCTCATTTCTGTATTTCTGTCAGTGCTCTAAACTGAACTGAGCTGTGTTCAAGCATTGGCCAAGCTGCAGGCCTCCAGGTTTTGTGGAACTACAAGGTTGTCAGAGTATGTTGAGAGAGATGCAACCAGACAAAAGCTGCAAAACTACAGGGCAGATAAATTTTCTATTTAATTCAACTGAACATTTCTGTCAATATTTTAAACGACCACCTTTAAAGTCAGTCACTGAGCCAAAAATGTTCCTCAGAACTTATGTTTTATCCAAAATGATTAATGTGCTTTTTCTTTGTGATAGCCCAGTAGGTGGCACTCTAATCTTAGGTGACAGAAATCAGTGGGGATCACTTAGGCCTGGCTCTACTCTTCAGTACATTGGGGTATATTTATCAAAGAGTGAAGTTAGAGATCGCCACAGTCCACTAGAGTGAAAATCCGCCACTCTCCATTCATTTCTTTGTGATTTTTAAACTAGTATTTATCAATGGGTGAAAGTGAAAGTTCATCCTTTGATAAATACGCCTTTCAAAATCCCATAGAAATGAATGGAGAGTGGCTGAATTTCACTTTGGTGATCTATAACTTCACTCTTTGATAAATATACCCCATTTATGGGGTTGATCTAGCTACTGGTTATATCTGATGCCTATAGTGGCACTAGCTAGCACTCCAGTCTATTTATTCTCAAGGGAAGCTTGAGTAACGTCTCAATTATAATATCCTTCAATCCACCTATACAATAAAGTGCAACCTATTACTATGGAAAGAGCATAAATTAGATTTTCATTCAATAATATTAGAATGTCCAACCTGCAGTACTCCAGCCGTCCCTGAACTACAACAACCATCTTGAATACAGCCAGAGAGACATAGGGTATTTTCCGTGCAATACCGGAAAAGCAGTAAGGCTGTTTTATTAATAGAGAATATATTTGCCAGCTGTGGCAACTTAATGAAATCTATGGCCTTGCTGTGGAAAACATTGATTTACCCTCCTCCCACCTCTGATTTGATATTAAATCTCATTCAGAAAAAAACCCAGCAGTTGTTGTCTGGCATAACTAGTAAATAAGCAATATTACCCAGTATACCCACCAGAAGCAGCCTCACTTACGCCCTGCTCATTACAGCTTTACTTGCCTTTTTATTGTCACATATCAAACAATTTCATTTGCATTTGCAGTCCAACAGCAACATGAGAGATACAAGGAGAGATGTGCGGCTGTATTTCTACCCCCCACCAGTGCAGATCTGCTTTCTGAAGGCAGGTGGGTATATCCAGTGCCTTAAAGACTGTACCAAACTCTGATGGGGGAGGAAGGCATACACATACATTAGTCCTATAGTTTACCTCTGGGCATTTAAAGCAGGATGGTATCTGCCACTGAATAATCTTTCATATGCTCTTCTCCTGTGTGTGCGGTGGAAAAGAACAGGAGAGATCTGAGATACAATATGAACAGGGGAGAGGTATTTATTGATGATTAGCCAGGTCTGGACTGAGAATCAAAACAGGCTCTGGAATTTCAGGTAAAAAGAGGATCAACCCCCCCCCCCTCCCACCACCAGCCCAATAAATAGTGACTGTCTATGGCAATTTACAGCAGCCCCTTCAGCATTTGCCTGCACCCAGAGATTGCCAATCCGGGCCTAGATACAGCTCAGGTTGAGCAGAGGAAGAGAAATTGTAAAAGGAAAATACACTGGTAAATTTTCACATAGGAGATGTGCTGTGAAAATTCATCTGACAAACTGAGTCAAACTTCTGTTGTGTTAGACAAGGAGAAAAGTCACACCTTCGAAAATATGCCCATAGAATCCATTTAAAGCAATACTTTGTAAAATGGTTTCCTTTTTCTCTGTAATAGCTAAAAATGATCATGTACTTGATCCTAACTAAGCTGCATGAATCCATATTGGCGGCAAAACAATCCTATTGGGTTTATTTGCTTTTAAAAAATGATGATCCAAATTACAGAAAAAAAACCACTTATTCCAGATAATAAGCTATTAAAATAACCTATTGAGTTAAGTGTTCTGTGCAGAGTTTGGAAGTCCATTTTAAAGGGGCAGATTTACCTTTGAGTGAGAAAATATCAAAACTTAAATGATAGTTTATATAGTTTTCAATAAATGATACCCTACCACTACCCTTTCTCATGCTTTCTCCTCTACACCTAGATTTATTCTTGGTCTGTGGTTTATATAGTGAATAAACCACAGACCAAACCCCTATACTAAAATATAAGGATATTATAAATTACAGAGGAGTTCCTTGGCCATATAAAAGCACAAGGCCGAAGTACCTTTTATACAAGTCATGGAATTCTTATGTAACTTCTAATATCCTCATATTTTGCAACAGGGGGTAATTAATTTATTATAATACACAAGTTTCAGTGAGACAAATGACATCATTAAGCTCCGATTATAACTGATGACATCACTAAGCACCATTTATAAGGATATTCGTGGATCTTGTGTATTATATATTATGTCATAGTACTGGTGACTAAAGTACATCTGGTGATGTGTCATAAAGTTGGATTTAGATCTAATACCAATAGCAACCACCAGAAGTTTGCTTTCATAAAAGTGGTTAATAAATGCTACTTGCTGATTGGTTGCTATGCATTATTAGATCCGGTGACTGGTTCAGACCTTGTGACTTTTATTACATTATCACAATGTATTTTTATGTGTAATGTGAACATATTTGTATTTTTTGCAGCCTTGTGGCAGAAGGGGCTCACAGTATGGATGCTTCTCTGTAAAGATAGGAAGCTTTGCAGGCCTTCTTTACCCAGAGTTCAGAGCTGCTTAGTGAGGTAGGTATGGAAGATGTTCCCATGCTGAATTATAGAAGGAAAGTGAAGTGCTCTCAAACTACACTATACTTTTCAGGAAAGAAAACTTCCTGCAGCAGGTTAACAATTTTTATTAACTGTAAATTCTGTTAAATAACTGAATTATTTATGTTTAAGGATAGTCAAAGAAAGTGAGGGCCCAATCTCCCTGATTTTTAAAATTAGTGGTGAGCACAACTTTCCCTTGTTTGTTATAGTTTATGAAATGACAATAAACTCACTTGACTTGACTTTATACAGGAGCAGTGACCAGCTCCATGTTGTAGCTCCCACCCTTCCCAGCTATAGTCAGGTGATCCCACTGGTGTCTAATAAAAGGACAGCCAAGTTTGGGAGTTTTACTTTGAAAGCAGCAAGTAAGTTGCAGGTAAAACTTAGTCCCTTTGTAAAATGTACAATGAAGCAATAGAATTCTTAATGAATCAGATGAAAATTGAGCATAGGACTGGCCAGATATGGGATGACTTTGATGTAGTTAAGCAGCTTAAATATATTGCAATATATGGACAAACAGTAACATTTTTAGTTGCTTAAGGCACAAAATGTTTCAATGTCCTTAATATATTGATAATGGGTGCAGAGGGCCTTTTGTATTTGTTTATTTTTTTTATATTCAGTACCTCTCCCATTCATTTTCCCGTCTCTCATTTAAAGTGCATGGTTGCTAGGATTATTTGCATCCTAGCAACCAGATAGCTGAAAATTGCAAACTGGAGAGCTGCTTGAATAAAAAGCTAAATAAGTCATAAACCATGAATAATAAAAAATGAAAACCAGTTGCTAATTGTCTCAGAATATCATTTCGTACATTATACAAATAGTTAGCTCAAAGGTGAACAACCCCTTTAATAGGCATTTCCCATTGCTTCTCCACAGTGATCCACAATTCCTAATCCATGAGAGGAGGAGATTTGCTTCACCCTTGGAATGTCCAGATTTTTTTTCTTACATAAACTCATAATTCAAAAAACACATATTCATTTTATTTGTAACTTGTAACCCATAGTGTCCAATCAAAACGTAGCTTTTTTTTTTTTTTTTTTCCATAATAGAAAGCACACATGCCGGCGTTTCCAGGCCAAACTTGTATTTTGACAGCATTGATGTTTTTTTTCTGCCACCAGAGAAATGTGTAGTGTGATATTAGCTGTAGTCTTTATGTACAAAATGATAATTAATTGCCGAGTGATTGTAAAATGTTACTATTCCAGAGCTTTGTGAAGACTTGTGGGAACTCAGCACTTGCCACTAAACCTAATACTTTTGGAGCCATTTTCCTCTCTGACCTATGTAATGAAAAGGAATATAAACTCAGCTGAACCCATATGCTGTGCACACTGCACTACACAAATAAGGGAGGGAATCTGGAGTGGCTATTTGGCACAAAGTTCACACCGATATTAATGGCAAGCAGCCACAGTGATGCATTTACTTCTGTTTAATTGTAAAGGTCTGTTGAGAAACAGTAATAGAAGTTTTGTAGCACCCACATAGCTTAAACCTTTCTGCAATAGAAACGTCCTAGTACTACTACAACAGGTGTTTATGGAATTTTCTTGGTAAGAATACCTGCGCCTGGAGGAGGCACTAAACCAAGACTTTGTGGTGAGTATCATCTGTTCATAAGTGAAGCAAGCTAAACAGCCACTTTTATTTCTGCTACAAAAAGTTATGAGCTCTAAGAATAAAGCAGAAAGAATGATTTTACACTAGTTTATATATAACAACCAATCAACTTGCTTTCAAGGAGAAGAACAATAAGTATTACCTTCTTAGCAAGCCAGCATTATATATATATACTGTGTATATATATATATATATATATATATATATATATATATATCTACGCTCACTGCCCAAGCAGGTGCAAGTATATTAATAGCAATTGGGGGCATACTATAATCTGGGTGGCCCATGGGCAGAGTTCGACTGGGTCAGCTGTTCTGAACTGCCCCACAGTTTCTGGCCTGTCTACACAAAACTATCGCCACTATCTGCAAGAAGTGTGTACGTTCTTCTACTGTGTTTGTGGGTTTTATCCATGTACTCTGGTTTTCCCCACAGTCCAAAAACCAGGACGGTTAGTTGGCTTCAGAGGAAACTAACCCTAGTGTGGTTGTGTGTGTGGTTGCAAGCTCCGTTAGGGACTGATGTGAATGATGAAGAGCATCTGGAAATTGCCTGGGCAATTAATGCTCTGCATATAGGTCCCTGTTGATCTGCATGGCAATCCCTGACCTGCTTCTGACAATTACCTGACATGCTATAGAAAAGGGGTACAAAATGTAAGGATTAGTTGTCTCAGAGTTCAGACCAGACACTAACTAGTAACTATACTGAATTATTCAGTTGGTGTTAAATCAGTTGGCGTTCATCATCAATGAAACTAGGAAACGAGGTCAATTTGGAGACTGTTACCAGTGATCCTATGTCATTGGCAACCGAACTGCATTGAATTAATCCTAAATGTACAGGTAAGAGACCTTTATCCAGAATGATCAGGATCTGAGGTTTTTTGGATAAGGGGTCTTTCTGTAATTTGGATCTCCATGCCCTAAGTCTACTCAAATATAATTTAAACATTAATCAACATACACACACACACACATAGTTGGAGTTTTAGTAGATGAAATGCCTCGTGCTCCAGTGGCAGAGGATCACACACAGTTACATCTCCAGTCTGAGGACCCTTTATGGTTGAGCTCCTTTACTGATTATGTAAAGGGATTAGAATGTAGGTTTGTGAAAAGCAATTAGACTGCAGGCCATACGTCTGCATAATATGACGTTTGCTAACTAACAGAATATAAGTACTCCTAATTGATAGCATTTGGTTTAGGGGGGATTTGCTACTACTACTTTAAAATGCACTGTGTTGCACCACCGTAGCACATCTGCATTCTATCACCAAGTGCTCATTGTAAATACTGCTAGGGAAAGGACCATGTATAGTACATTAACGCTATATAAACACAATCTCATATTGTGCAAAGTAATCATCATTGATAATTCATATTTTTTACAGTTGTTATCGTTAATGGCGTCATTAGGTTAAAGGGGTTGTTCACCTTTGAATTAACTTTAAGTATGATGTAGAGAGTGGTTTTCTGAGACAATTTGCAATTGGTTTTCATTTTTTATTTAAGGTTTTTAAGTTATTTAGCTTTTTATTCAGGAGCTCTTCAATTTGCATTATAAATAATCTGGTTGCCAGGGTCCAAATAAACCTAGTAACATGCATTTATTTAAATAAGAGACTGGAATATGAATTTGAGAGGAACTTACTAGAAAAATGAGTAATACAATTTAGCAATAACAATAAAAAATACAAAATTTGTAGCCTTACAGAGAATTTGCTTTTTAGATGGGGGTCAGCGACGCCCATTTGAAAGCTGGAAAGAGGCAAATATTTTTAAAAAAACTATGAACAATAAATAATGAAGACCAAATGAAAAGTTGCTTAGAATTGGTCATTCTATAACATACTAGAACTTAACTTAAAGGTGAACCACCCCTTTAAAGGAGTCCTGTCACCCTAAAAAATAATTCCAAGTCATGTTTTATGATTTTAATCAAGCAGAATAAACTTCACTTAAACTATATGCAAGATTTCAGTCTTTTTTCTTTTAGTCTTGTAAATCACAATCACATCAAGCAGGCAGCAGCCATTTTGTGGACATTGTTATTAAGTCAAGCTAAAATCTTGCCAAATCATGCCAAGGAGGGGCAGGCAATATAGGATTGACAGCTGAGAGTTTAAAACCAGTATGGTAATTTTAATAAAAATGTAAAATTACTTTTATTATACAGATTTTCATATGTGGATGACAGGTCCCCTTTAAGTTTATGGGCCTTAGAGCAAACTCAGTTTAAGGCCCCCTGAACTCTGAGACAAAGACATTTTTCATAAATATAGATTTAAACTACTTTCAGTTAGTGCCTACCATGGGCTCCTTAGCCAGAAACAGCCCCCCAATGATTATAGGGTCAGTTTCCTCTATAGTTGGGCCCTGCCTACATACTTTACATTTATATACAATCGTATTGCATTTGCAGAAGACCAGTGAAGGGAGAGCCAACTCAACTCACTTGATTATCTATTTTTTTTCTAGTCACAGAGAACTATTTCTCATTTTCCCAAGCAAATAGTATGTAAATATTTAGGGGGAAAAGACAATAATATGATGCATTATCCTAATATTGTTTTGCCTAATATTGTTAACTTGCTTAAGTCTGTTAAACGGAATACGAATCGTACGGATACATTTGTGCCTTGCATTGTATATGCAACATGAATCTGCAGTATAGGAAAATAATCTGCATGTATTACTTCACAAGAGAAAGAAAAGTCTGTGTGATTCACATGTGACTTTCATCTGATAGCCTGTACCAAAGCCAGAGTCTTGGTGATGTCAAATAGACAATGGTTAAGGAAAACAATAGATGTAGGACAAGACAAGAAGAGGCATATTGTAGAATTCTGCGTCCCAATGCTATTAAACCTCTGAGCATAACATCAATCCTCATTTTATCCTCTGGGTGTCTCTACGTGTGTTTTGAAAAGGAGGCTCAAAGCGCAAACCTGCCTCGCCTCCCCTTCTCCCCAAGCCAGCTCAATCAGCTAGGAATTCAAGCTTGATAATAATTAAGATATCGGTGTACACATCTCTGCAAAATTTAGGTTTTACCCCATAAACAAGTATAGTTCTTAAGCTGTAAAAAATTAAAATAAAAATATAAATAGCAGAGGCATATATATATATATATATATATATATATATTATATTGCTGCTAATATTTTAGGTCATCTAGGACATGGACCATGCTGATCTCATATGGCAAGCATCAGTTGAATGTGGCTGGCTATGATCATGAATAACATTTCATACACAATTTAGGCATCTTTTCAGCAGCAATTACGCACCACAGGAAAGTGAGTTAAAAAAACTGACCCAGGAGGCTCTCTTTGAACCAAACATAAAAAAAAACTCTCCCTTGGGCATTATCTACAAAGGTGCACATTTATTATGCTGGAGAAAAACCCAACTGGATTGCTGAACTTAGTCTACTGAATCCATCATTTTTGGATTTCACCAAATTCCAAACCCTCAATGGAAGATTTGCCCAAACAAAAAGCAAATAAAACCTTATTCTTTTCCCCCTAATGTGGGTCAGAGATTCTGGGGGATACAGAGTAATATTGAATATGATGAATATTAACTATGTAGCTATATTTATGTTCCACGTTTTTGGACTCCGTTGCACAGATGATGATAGGTGGTCAATCATTTTGCAGTCTATAGAAGAAATCAAAAGTGCTATTATCTATCAAAGCTATCAACGGGATTTTTCTTCTGCCAAACTCCTACAACACATGAATTCTGTGAAATATCTTATTTTTAATCTGTTTGTGTTAGTACTTTTCAATTGCTCTCATGCCACCTGATAATGATAACCTCTGTGGGACAATACCCATTTATCTGTTGCACAAACCAAACTTTGTTCTCAAAAGAAGAAAAACTGTTTGAAATAGCCGTGTTTCTTATAATTGGAATAGTTCTATAAATACAATGTGCTGCCACTGGGCTGTGCAATAAACATATTATTAAGGCCTCTACATTGGTTAATAGTGTGAAAGGAGCAGCTGTGATAACATGCCTTATTATAAGAGCTCAACACAGTTTGTGTCCTAATGCTGAAATGTTTATTACACAAATTCAGCTCTGCATGCTCTTGGGCCTGGGAGGCTGGTTAATAGCTTTCTGGGTTTGTGATCCCCAGAGACCGAACAAAGAAGCACTGTAAATACAAGAGGTAAAATTCAGACTCCAACCACAACAGTTACTTCAGTCATTGCTCCAGACAATAGCTCTATTAATGTCAGCCTCTTTATAGAAAGTACCACAAAATGGTGGAGATACACTCTGGGCTTCAGTAATGGAGAAGTCATGTTCTTTTCTCTTAAAGGGATTCTGTCATGATTTTTATGATGTAGTTTTTATTTCTAAATTACACTGTTTACACTGCAAATAATTCACTTGACTATATAAAATGTAATTCCTAAAACAACAAGTGTATTTTTAGTTGTAATATTGGTGTGCAGGCAGCCATCTCAGGTCATTTTGCCTGGTCATGTGCTTTCAGAAAGAGCCAGCACTTTAGGATGGAACTGCTTTCTGGCAGACTTTTGTTTCTCCTACTCAATGTAACTGAATGTGTCGCAGTGGGACCTGGATTTTTACTATTGAGTGCTGTTCTTAGATCTACCAGATGTTATCTTGTTTTAGGGAGCTGCTATCTGGTTACCTTCCCATTGTTCTGTTGTTAGGTTGCTGAGGGTGGGGTGGGGTAGGGAGTACAGCAGTAAAGAGTAACTGAAGTTTATTAGAGCACAAGTCACATGACTTGGGGCTCCTGGGAAACTGACAAATATATGTCTAGCCCATGTCAGATTTCAAAATTAAATATAAATTAATCTGTTTGCTCTTTTGAGAAATGGATTTCAGTGCAGAATTCTGCTGGAGCAGCACTATTAACTGATGTGTTTTGAAAACAACATGTTTTCTCATGACAGTATCCCAGTATGACAGCATTTGTATAAGAAATATCGTCTCAGGATATAAAACATTGCCCTGGATTTGTGGGGGGTGTTACAAAGACATTTGGCAACAGTTGTTATATCAACACACAATGGCTCCAGTAATTACTGCTAGGATAGATCTATGTCAAATGACTTTTAATCAGAAGGGAAAGAATCTTGATGGGAAGAAATATTTTTTAGACAAAATAAGCTAAATAAACAAAGTAAAAGGGCACCTTTTGAAAAACCACAGCCTATGAATAACAAGTATGGTCAAGGTCACAGATGGGAGTCTTGTCAGGGAATTTATGCAAAACAAGCGGAACTAGCGTATACATGTTAGGTGTTTTTGGGTGTAAAGTGTATGTGGTGCTGTCCAAGAAACCTCAGTAGGGAGAAGAGTCGCTCATAGAGGGATTCATGGTTAGCTAATAGAAGGACTAGTCGTGTAATTACTAATATAGTGATTGAGAAATAGGAGCAAAGTAGTTACTGGACAATTTGTGGTTCAGAGGAGGAGGATAGAGGAGTTAGCGAGGATCGCTTCAAACCACTTTAGTGAAAGCCAGTTTGAGAGAGGTCATTTTGATATTGATTAATTTATAAAAACCACATGAATTTACATAGAAATGCCATATTTGGTGCAAAATCATGTAATTACATATTTAATCCTTAGTGGTGTGACTTGCATGGGATGACTCAGTTTGACACTGTACCACTCTGGAATGTTCCGGGGAAACACACCTAGGTACAAGTATGATGGAAACTTAGACTTGTGTGTGCAAAGAAACACTCTACTCCCAATTGTGAAATACAAAAGAGTATTAGATGTCAGATTTATTAGAGTTCAGTGCCCAGTACATACTGTCACATAACTCGTTGCTGACTCCTAATGTCCCTGTATTTTACAACAGGAGGTGCATTATTGTCGACACCTAATTTGCTTTTTGACTTACAGTGTTATATTCTTTTATTTTACAACAGGATTATTTTTTTTCCCTTCCCAACATATGTTACCCTATTCTATGACAAGACACACAAGTCACAAAAGTGACAAAACAACACAAGCAAGTCTTACATGTCACTTAACATGGATTTACTAACATAAACTCAATCACTGCTGATATTTATTATGTATGGTAATATCTGTGCACGTTTCTGTACAGTAGGAGCACCAACTGGAATTCTGATTACTCCCATGTAAAGGGACATGATTTATAAACCTGGGAGGTCTTCTGAGCCTCCTCCCTGATTGTATATAATGTGCTATATATTTTGCTAATGCAGGAGAAGAAGTAAATGACCAAAGCTTAAAGTAATTTATGACCAGACTCACTGCTGCATTATAATCAAGTAGTAAATGTGCCACTGAAACAACTAATTATCGCATAAAAAGGTTACCACCTCTTTTGTAAATGATTCCATACATAAACTTGCTTTGCAATCTGTGCTGTACATAACATGGTTATAGCTATCAGCAGTCTTAGATTTCACATTCAAACAAGAATTACAGGTGCTGTAGACTGTACTGTAGGGCTGTAGGGGCTGCAGTACTAAAAAAAAAAAGAATCACCAGTTTGAAAATTACTGAAAACTCAATTTATATTTATATATTTAGAACTTAGGAAGTGACACAATACACCTGATTTGCATTACAGAGCCCTGTGCTCCAGTTTACATCTCCAAGCAAATTAATCTCCACCTTTATGAGAGGACATGTTCTCCCAGTACTTCCATACAACGCACCAGATAAAAACACCACATATGTTATTTTGTCTACACGTTTCAGAAAACGATATTCTTTTCTTCTGTTTTATAATCAGATTATTAAATATGATTTAAAATCATTAAAATTACTGTATTTTTTTCAAGATGACTTTTTCAACCAGTTCAGTGTTGAGTACCATAATAATTTTTACGGTTCCAGATTTTGCACCATTTCTTTGCAGCTCCCAGAAAAATGTAGAATCAAAAACCCAGATTGTTATTTATGATGCACATTACAAACTATAAAAAGCTTTAAATGGACCTATATTATATTGCTAGAGGTGGAACTAAGTCCAGGTTGTCCTTAGGGAAACAACTGCTGGTCTGAACCCATTAGACTTCCTTGTAATAATCTGAGCCCAAAAATCCCAATGGCAATGTTATAGTAATCTATGTTCAGACGGCTACAGGAATTCTTGCTGGGAGATTTAAGCAAAGTGACCCAAACTGCTCCACCACTACCACTAAATACATTGGTAGGCTATTGAACTTCATAAACATCAAAATGCCCAATTTATAAGATAAGGCATGTTAACAGACATACCTGTCATTATTAGAGCTGAGGATGCCAATCCAAAAATATTGAGGATCATGCCCTAGACAGAGGCTTGAGGCTTAGTGAGGAGTGATACCTAGTATGTTAGAGGTATAGTGAGGAGCATACCTTAGATGGCTAGAGGCTTAGTGAGGAATATACCCTAGATGGCTAGAGGCTTTGTGAGGGGCATACCCTAGTCAGCCAAAAGCTCAGCGAGGAGCATGCACTAGTGGGCAAGATTCTTAGTAATGAGCATGCCCTAAATGGCTAGAGGCTTAGAGAAGAGCATGCCCTAGATGGCTAGAGGCTTAGTGAGGAGCATACCCTAGAGGCTTAGTGAGGAGCATTTCCTAGTATGTTAGAGGCATAGTGAGAAGCATACAATAGATGGCTAGAGGCTTAGTGAGGAGTATACCTTAGATGGCTAGAGGCTTAGTGAGGAGCATGCCCTAGATGACTAGAGGCTTAGTAAGGAACATGCCCTAGATGGCTAGAGGCTTAGTAAGGAACATACCCTAGATGGCTAAAGGCTTAATGAGGAGCATGCCCTAGATGGCTAGAGGCTTAGAGAGAAGCATGCCCTAGATGGCTAGAGGCTTAGTAAGGAACATGTCCTAGCATGCTAGAGGCATAGCGAGGAGCATACCCTAGACAGCTAGAGGCTCAGTGAGGAGCATGCACTAGTGGGCAAGATGCTTAGTAAGGAGCATGCCCTAAATGGCTAGAGGCTTAGTGAGGAGCATGCCCTAGATGGCTAGAGGCTTAGGGAGGAGCATGCACTAGTGGGCAAGATTCTTATTAAGGAGCATGCCTTTAATGGCTAGAGGCTTAGTGAGGAGCATTACCTAGTATGTTAAAGGCATAGTGAGGAGCATGCCCTACACAGCTAGAGGCTCAGTGAGGAGCATGCACTAGTGGGCAATATGCTTTGTAAGGAGCATGCCCTGGATGGGCTATAGGATTAGTAAGGAACAGACCCTAGTAAGCTAGAGGATAAGTAAGGAGCATTCACTAGTACTTAGAGGCTTACTGAGGAGCATGTCCTAGGGCTAGAGGTTTAGTGGGGAGCATGCTTTAATGTACGTGAGACTTACTGCGTGTGCCCTACTGGGCTAAATACTTAGTAAGTAGCATGCCCTAGTGGGCTATAAGTTTAATGAGGAGAATGTCCTAGTGGTCCAAAAGCCTGCTTAGATGCGTGTGCTAGTGGGCTAGAGGCTTAGCAAAAACAACATGTCTACGTAGGCCACATGCTTAGCACAGAGCATGTCTTATGTAAAAAAGCAAGGACGCATTGCACAAATGAAAAACAGAACGTTTTTGTGAACGAATGTCTCTCAATGGAAAATCCGTAGCTTATGACCTGCAAAAGAAAATGCATCAGGGTGTGATTAAAGAAAAAATGATGAATCCAAAAAAAGATCTCACACATGGGCAGCACAGTAGCTCAGTGGTTAGCATTGCTGTACTTTAGTCCTGATTTCAATTCTGACCTGGGAGCTGCAAGTTAAAACATGTTGGCATTATACAACTATAGGATAAATAAATAGATAAAGTAATATAGGCTGATTACCTTCATTCACTTTTATAATGTACTTTTATAGTAATTTCTTTATGTACTGCACAAGAGCAATCCAAAAAGCCATTGGATGCATTACTTTCAATTCAAGGTTCAATCACAGTCCAACTGACAATAAAAAGAACTCTTGAGCATGGCGGCAAGCACCATCAGACAGGAATGCCAAGGCAATGGAGAAATGAGAGGACAGAAAATATCTTTGCAGTTCTTATATCAGAATTCCACAAGGGAGATAAGGCCAAGCAGAAAGAGTGAATTTTAGAGACTGTATCATGTCACCATTGGCATTTCAGTTCAGAGCGCTAAGTAGCTCTCTGATCCTGACAGCTGCCATTTCACTGACAGATACACAGCAGCATACCAAGAGATACAGGTTACAAATGGATAGGTGGAAGCCAAATATATTTAAATTTTACACATTTCAAAGATTGATTTGCATCACATATATATCTACAGGAAAGATTTTCTATTTGCTTTGTGATAAATATGCAAAATGAAATAAACAATGGCAGCATTAGTGCCATGTAACTGTCATTACGTGAGAAGGAATATGGACTGCTACCCAGAAGGCATCACATTTCCAAAACCTGATATTTAGGCCTACGTTAAAAACCATTTTGGGATGAGTTCAATAAAATGTATTAAGAACATAACGTCAGCTATGCAATCTTGTAGGACATAGTAGGAATTAGAATATTTTTTCATATTTAGTTAAACTACAAAGCTTTTTTTTTTGTATCCAGCAACTCACTGTGTAACATTGGTTGTCTATTGTTTTGGGATTGCCAGTGATATCAGTCTTTATGGGAGGACTGGCTACATGAAGTGAGCTTGGGAGGTGATCTGACACTTTGAAAGGGTAAGTGTCTTTTTGCCTAGGGCTGGATTGTAGGAGCATGTACAAAACAACCCTATGCAGCGAAAGATTTCTTTCATCAGTACAATAATTATGCAAACTAAAGTAAAATACAAAGGGATCATCTTCTTCAAACAGCAAAGAAATGCTACTTTAGGTAAAAAAAATCCCACAATGCCTTGTATCCAGTTCATGCTTTTCATCTAGAGTGTAAGGCAGGATTCAGCACAAGTGGGACTCTATTTACAGTATTTACATTTTATTTGTGCTTTGTAGGATTATGGTTAAGTCATTTGTCAGTGACAGGGACTGTTATCTAAGATCTAATCAGGGCCAGATTTATATAGCGGGTGCCCCTAGTCCTGCTGCCGTTTTTTGCCCCATCCCCTCCCCTTTATTCATGTGCATGTGCAAATTTTCATCATCAGTTCTGGAGCACTGGGGATTGGCACACAGGAAATTTTAAAAAAAACTATTGTATTTCCCACACATCCTCAGTGTTTCTGAACCAACGTGGATGTGGCTGGGTGGCATGCTGCCACCTAAAATTCTGCCACCCTAGGCCCGGCCTTGGTGGCCTTTCCACAAGTCTGGGCCTGGATCTAATGAGATTGAAAAATTCTATCTGCAATTTTGGATACATGGCTCTGAAGTAGGCTGTATCTGTGCTACTAAACCTGGGGTTCTGGATGTATAGTTGGCCACAGGGATATCAAGGTTGTGGGCAGGGCCAAAACTAGGGGTATGCAGAATAGGTATGTGCTTAAGAAGCAAAGGTGGAGAGGTGTCAGGCATGTACCTCCTCTGCCACCTTCCTTATTACAGTAATATGTTCAATAGTTTCTTCTATAGGCTTCTGGAGAGTGTGTCAAAGTTGATCAAAACTAAGCATTGACCATTTACCAAGGATTGGTTGAGTCTGTGTCATATTTGTTTTGTCTTGCCTATTTGTCTATTACAAACTAAAATGAAAATGACATACAGTTTAACATAAAGGGAATATTCAATGTAGAAGAAAAAATTGAGTAGAATTATGCGGAGAGTTGGTTCTAATAATAAAAACAAACAAAAAAATTTGGATCACTGTAATTAGTCCTGTATTTTATCTTGACTTTGAATGAATGTGTGTCAGCGTGGATTTAAATTAAATATGGCACATATAAAAGCAACATGTTTAATTTTAATAGTGATTAAGACACATTCTTCATGGCGGAATTCAGTGCAGTCTTTAGCAGCATCTAAATGACTTGATAATTAGTCATGCAGGATGTGGATGTAATATGTGTCCTGTTTAAGGATTGATTTGGCAACCCTAATCTTGAAGCTCAGGCACCTCATTTACTTCATTTGTGTCTGGTTTAAAATAATTACTTTTAAAGCTCAACCTCTATAAAATCCACATCTTGCAGGGCTAAAAAATAATTTACCTAGATGTACATTGTATATCCATATAGAATCCAATCAGCACAATACGAGTTAAGCAATATTTTATAGGTTCATCTTTTTAAGGATGAGGTGGGTTTACCCAAGATCTAGACCTGTTTATTAAAGGAGAAGGAAAGGTTAAATCCCCGGGGGCTGCTAAATGTTATAATCTCTTACCTGATACCCAGAGATGGTGTACCTGTTAGCAGAAAACTGCACTGGCATGGAGTACTTTTGTGTGAACACCAGAAAATACGAACTTTAAAGGAGAACTCAACCTCCCCCAATAATAAAAACCCTACCCAGTACCCTACATAGTCCCCCCTCCCTGCTCCCCCCCGCATAGGTGATAACACCTATAAGTGCCCCTAATCCTTAACTCACCTATAGGTGCAGAGTACGTGCAGCGGAGCCAGGGCCGGAACTAGGGGTAGGCAGAAGAGGCATGTGCCTAGAGTGCAACGAAGTGGGGGCACCAAGCACGTAACTCTTCTTTTGTCTACCCCTTGTCCAGACCCTTTCTCTCCCACCGCACTCTCCAGCGCTCTGTACATTATCTCTCCCCCCTCCACAAATTGAAAAATTTGGCCATGCCATGCTGGCAAGGGGGTGAAGTGGCCGGGTTGCCTTGGGTGCACAGCTGGCTTGGCCAGGGCCTGAGTGGAGCTCATGGGCGCTATCTTCCGGCTCTTCGGATTTCTTTGGGAAGTGAGCGCAATACTGGCTCATGAGAAGTTGGAGCAACTGCGCATACGTCAAAAGTGACAGGAATTGGCAAAGGGAAGAGCAGTGTTGGACTGGGATGCCAGGGGCCCACCAGAAAACCTTAAACAGTGGGCCCACTATTAAAAACTATTACTGCTCCTTTCCTCCCTCAACCTCTTTATTCTTCTCATCTTTTCTATCTACTTACTCTTCTCTTCCATTATTATGCATTTTTCCCATAAAGAAATAGGGAATGACCATAAAATAGGCTAAATATTTAGAGGCAAAAGGCCCACTGATGCCTGGGCCCACCGGGAGTTTTCCTGGTATCCTGGTGGGCCAGTCTGACACTGGGGAAGAGGACCTGAAGAAATTGGAAGATGGCTCCCATGAGTGTCGCTGCGTTTACTCTTATAGTCAAGTAAAAGATTAGGGGCACTTATAGTTGTTAAGTAGGGTACTGGGTAAGGGTTTTTATTAGTGGGGGGCTGAGTTCTTCTTTAAGCAAAAAAAAAAAAAACAGCTTTTCAATCGACTGCAAAGCCTTGGCCTAGAGCTATTGAAGAATGAAGAAGTGAAAAAAGAAAATATTTCTGCTGATACTCTGGGCCAGGTCACTAGCAGCAAAAACTAATTGGACTGAATTAAAAGCACACATCCGAGGCCCGGTGGTTGGGGATCCCTGGTGTAGTGGGCTCCTAATGTGATTGTGAGCAAAACAAGATGGGGCAAGTGGCGAGAAATATCAGTGTGGCATGGCAGAAATACCACCATACTGGTATATAACTAAATAAAGAGGACGAGCATTTGTTCCCCAAAACTCAGTAAGTGTTTTTAATATTTGTGCCAAGCAACAGAGAACAGAGCCGAATCGAATTCTTATGGAAAAAGCACATAGTGGGGGTGGAGTGGTTTCTATGCTGCCTGGCACTATGATTATTGTCATATCTGCCCAGGGAAGATCTAGACACTATATTATTAGAACAAGGATCTGCATTTCATTGCATCTGCTTAAGTCTGAAGACTTATATTTTATTAGATATATATATAATGTTTAAGGCTTCAAAAAGAGGGTTTTTTTAATATAACAGAAAACTGTATGTATTGTAGTGTATGATATATATTAGTTGCTGACCGCAGAAGAATGAGGAAGGTTTTTATATGAGTAAGCCCCGGGGCACTTGCCCTTCCCCCTTTCATGGCAGCCCTGAAAGAATCAAATATAGGTGCTGGGATGTTTTCAGCCTTGCAGGTTGCAAGACAGGAGATCAATCAAGCATTTGTTCTCCTCTTACAGATCTCCTCCTGCCACACACAGGCAGAACAAGAAGGAAGTGAGGAGGGAAGATAGAGTCCAACCAAATGACATATTTCATCTTCCTGAGCAGCCAGAAAGAGCTTGACAGTTAACCCCTTCCAGACACATAAGAGAGGCAACTTATCTTTTAAAGCATCTAGCTAAGGAGCGATACTTCAGTCACAAACAGCATCAAATAATAGTATTTCGATGGTGTCATTCTTTATAGGTTAATTGAAGCATTGAAGAAGAAAAAAGAAAGAAATGCAGAGAAATGCAATATATATATACATTTATATATATGATACAGCCCATCATCATCTCCAAGACTTATAAAATCTACAGAGCAGAGATATGAACCCAGTGACTTTTCATCTGTTTATAAACACATAATGGGAGCAGTTAGAAGAGGAAATTCTGCACATTTTGCTGGAAAATATTAGGGAATGTTATATATTTCCTCTACTGGGCAAGTTTTATCCAACTACTCATAAATAAACTGTATAGAAATTGCATGATATTCTTAGCATTAATATTGTGGATTACCAGGTTCTTTAAATCACAGAAAGATACGTTGTATGGTACTTACTACGGTCAAAATCTTTACGCAGAGATGGCCCCGTCAAAACCTTTAAATTTATCTGGTTGGCTTTTTGAGGCAAAAACTGGATTTTTTCTTAGTAAAACCCCCCCAGAATTTTTCAATATTTATTATACCCCGATGCCGCAAAAGCCAGAATCTGAAAATCCGCCATCTCAGACCTGTCGAGGTCACATACAAGTCAATGGGAGATATGTCCCTATCCCAATTTGAAGATATCGAGGTCTACTCTGAGTTTAGCCCAATAATCTGATAAATTTGGGGTTTTTGAGCAAAACCCCTGAAAAAAATCAAGCGATTTGGTAGAAAAGCCTGAAAAAAATCACACAATTCGGTGTTTCAGACAATTTTATCGAGTTTTTACCTTTCCGATTTGAGCTATTTTATTAATAAATAAGGCAAAATTGGGGTTGGGAGTTTGGTCAAGCTTTTTTTTATTAAACTAATAAGATAAATTCCGATTTTAGTAAATACCCCCAATAACTGTTCAGACTGTGTTCAATTAAAAAAAAAAAAATAGAAATCTCTTTGTCCAGCCATTATTGCCTAGATGGTGGTTATCATTGCTGCTCCCCCAATTGTTGTGCGTTTGATTCTGACGTTTGACGCATTTTTTGCGTGGTTCTAGCATTTTCCCCCTGGTGTGAGTGTAAAATATGCGCTTGAGTTGAGGAATTACAGAGGGGCAAATTACGACACGAGTGATTAATTGCTTACAGCTGTCAATGTTATATAATTAAAGGATCATTTAAAGCTAATATGGTCTCAAATATGTTCGGTATACTTTTAGTTTAAAGGGGAAATAAGAGGAGCTTAATATTCGACCCAGATACACAAAAGCCCAGTGTTTGCATTGTAGCTGAAGCAGAGGATAAATATAATACAGTGACAGCTACAAATGGTCTTCATATCTCCTATAAGGGTTATGAATGTGATGTCTTTTTACATCCTCGTCATATTTCACTCCGGATGACTGTCGTCCTATGGGAACAGGATGGATTAATTTGCTTTATCCTCTTATTTCTACAACCCCCCCCCCTTCCATGTAGGGCTTACTCCCACCTCCATTTGTTCTTGAGATTTTTTTTCCTGTCCCCCTCCCCACTATTCACAGAAGATCTGATAATTGTCCATCCATCATATACTCGACATACAGCTAATGTTATTAGGACCAGAAGCAGCAAGGGAAAAATGGACTACGCTAAAAGAACATCATTCCTCTGTCTCTTAGAGAGAAGAGTGCTCCATGGGATTTTTAAGAATATTGTATAAATTTATAATGCTGATGCTTGCAGGAGAGTGTATTTTCAAATAGGAATTTTACCCCTTATTTTTACTGAGGGCCTTGACTCGATTTACTCATTGCCTATATTTTGTGTCATAGCATTGCGTGACTAATGTACAGCCAACCTGGGCGTCGGCATTCCCACAATGCATTTTACCCAATTAAGATAACACGCTATAGACATCAGCATTAAGAAATCTTTGAAAATCAGCAACTCCTAGCGAACACCTTGAGAAGGATAATAGCTATAATGCCTTTTGTTGGAATGTGATTGTTCAGTCACTTCCAGGAATAAAGCAAGATTTACACCATGGAAAGAAAGTAACCCGCTTATAGATTAAGAAATAAAACAAGACTTTGGTCACAAATGGGAACTAAGTCCTGTCCGCTAAAGTATAAGCAGGTTAGTATTGGTTGTTGATGTTCAAGGGCATACGTTGTTGTGTATTTACATTACCTTTTGTGTTTACTTTACTATAGTAATAGATTTTTTACAACTATCCATATCCTTACATTAATAAATGTTTTTCTATTATATGTTATAATCTTTGTTGTAAAGTACAGTGAAGGTAGATGTCCAAATTGCTATTTTTCTGTTGCCTTTAGCAATGATAGCTAGAGAACACTGCGTTGGAATGTGGCCATATTGTACTGTACCTGTACTCAGTGTATATTGTTGGAATGCCATAAATAACACAAGAAAAAGTAACATGCTTTACACACATTTTCAAGGATCTCTGTATAATTTCAGTGGAAGAAGAGGAAAAATATGTCTTGCAGCATCCTGTTTATGCTCTGTGTGCTGTATACAAATAAGATCTGGGTATCAATACCCTACATGCAAATTCCAGGTCCTTTCCCTTTGGGTCAGTCCACCTGTGGGTGTACAGAACAAGAGCTGGTTTTGGGAGGTGTGAGATACATAGGAAAATGTAGGGAAGCTCAAGGTGCCATCAGAAGAGGTCAAGGAGGACACTGTAAGATGCTGGGAAGACAATGGGGGAACACACAAAAGAAATCTTTTACAACAACAGAAGCCCTAAGCATATACATTCTACATTTAATAAAATAGTAAATGCAAATCTCTTCGTTACTATGGGTTAATGTACTAATGCTTACAATGCGGTATAATTTACACGTTCCTTGCAGAAAAGTAATCCTTACTATTTCTATTTACGGAGAAAATAAATGATTCTGCTGTGGGCCCAGTCATTTGTATGTATTCCACTGCGCACAGGTAGTAAACCAAATGGGGCTAGTCCTATTATTTGGTCTTGGACAAACCCCTGGATTATTTAAGGATTCCTGGGGGACTTGTGGGGAGAGGACCCAATTTATGCCCAGAGATCCTTGTATAAGGGGATCTTCCAAGCAACCTCATGGCAGTGTTGGACTGGCCCACCGGGATACCAGGAAAACTCCCGGGGAGCCCAGATGTCAGTGGGCCCTCTTGCTTCTAACCATTTGGCCTATTTCATGGCCATTTTATATTTCTTTTTAGGAAAAAAGAGGCTTAATAATGGAATAATAGAATATAGTAAGTAGATATAAAAGACTTGGAGAATAAAGAAGTTAAGTGAGGAGAGGAGGAATAATAGTTTGGAATGTGGGCCCACGGTCTAAGGTTTTCTGGTGGGCCCCTGGCATCCCAGTCCGATACTGCCTCATGGTTACGTCACTGACTACTGATCAGATGGGTTGTCGGGGGCCATTTTATTGGGCCCACATATTAACCAATAACATGACAAGAGTGGCCAACTGTATTAAAGGGGCATAGATTCACGGGAGGAGAGAGTCGTTCTTCTACTTTACAGAGCACTGGTAAGGCCCCATCATATGTCATACAGTTTTGGTCTCCAGTGCTCAAACAGGACATCATTGAATTAGTGAGGGTCCAGAGAAGGGCAACTAAGCTGGTAAAGATTCTGTTATAAAGAAAAACTGGCCAGGACTGGGTTATTTACACTGGAGAGGAGGTGATTAAGGGGGTTTATGAGAACTATGTAAAAATATATAATAGGATCATATAATAATTTCTCTAAATGCTCTTTAGGGCACCCCTTCTGAGTAAAAGAAAGAAGGTTCTGGCTAAATATTCAGAAAGGGTTTTTTACAATAAGAGTTGTGAAGTTGTGGAATTCTCTGCCTGAATCAGTTCTACTGGCAGATACATAAGCTAGCTTTAAGAAAGGATTGCATGGCTTTTTAGCAAGTGAGGGCTGCTGTTGTACTATCATAGCTCTAGTTAAATGTAATGTCAACTGAATAAGCTGCAGTCTTCCAGTTCCACATTCAGTGACCTGTCTTTCATATTACTAGCAGGGATTGCCATGATGTCTTTTGGATACTTCGATTCTTGGGGACTTGACATTGCTAACAGCACCCAATTAGGGCAGGGTAGAAATTCTGCAGATCCCTGCAGCACAGACTAGAATATCATTCCCTCTAGACACTAGAAGTGAATTTGTGCAGAAGATGCCTGTGATTCTGAGCCTGAATATGCATGGATTTGTCACAGTGATGCTAGAAAACAAATTTCTTATTTGGCAGAGTTTTCTGCTCAATAACCATCCAGCAGCCATCATTTTTGTAAAATCTGTGAATATAAGCTTACTCACTGATACTTAGAAGTAATTCATATGTTTTTGTCCCTGCGCTATATTTTCTTCATTGTCAGGGCTTCTCAATCATAGTTATCACAATGAAGCCAAAGACAAATCCGACAGGGCAAATTGTAGCTATTTCTCTCATGCTGTTTGTATCAAACCGAAACTCCAAGTACAGACAGTTTACAAATATTTAGAATTAGGAAAACATTTCCAAGTGTTATCTGTCCTTTATGTATATTAAAATACATTGTCTCGTGGAGGATCCAAACTTTGGATAACCTTCTTGTTGTGATCTGCTTTCCCAGTTCTTTTCAGATCATTAATTTCAAAATTTGTTAAAAGCAATATGGTGGCTTTGGTTTATACTCCGTCCGGAAAACTGGATAACATTGCTTTTCCTTACTTATCAACCACTCTCTGATTCACAATTAATATCACAGAATATAAAATATAGAGGTTTTGTTGCCAGCAGAAGATGTATTCCTATGGTATGGTGCATGGGAAGTTTTGCACAAGCAAAATCTTTATTTGGACAATTTCCACCCGTCAATGAAAATCCTTTGCATCACCTGAGACCTGGAAAACCCCATTAGTTCCTTTCAGAGGCTTCGATAGGGGAACATTTTGTGGTCAAACTCAAAGGGTTCAGCTCTGTTTTTGAACTACACTATTCCTACTCAAGTGAAAACAACTATATGTGTTTAAGTATGGATCTTTGCTTTACTGGATAATAAATATGGCCTCCAGAAAGGTCAGCATGTTGACTAGCGTTGCCACCTTTCATAAAACATAATACCAGCCATGAGGTTCATGGAGGGCAGTTGGTGACCTTAAAAGATAGTACGATGATGAGGGGCAAAACAATCATGTAAGGCAGTGATCCCCAGCCAGGGCAAAAATGCTTGCCAAGTTTCGCCCATTGAACAAAAAATGTTGTCATCCATAGACATAGACAATTTTTGCTGATTCATGATTTTTGTTGAAATGGGTCAGATTCACCCATCACTACTCACGAATAACATGCTGCTCACCAACCCATTGGATGTTGCTCCCAGTGATCTCAAAGCAGGTTTTTGAATTTCTTGTTGGAGGCAAGTTTTAGTTGAATAAAAACCAAGTGTACTACTCCTGTTGGCTGCCAGTCCGCATAGGGGCAACCAAATAGCCAATCACAGCCCTTATTTGGCACCCTCCAGGACATTTTTCATGCTGGTGTTGCTCTCCAACTCTTTTTACATCTGAATGTGGCTCACGGGTGAAAAAAAGTTGGGGACCCCTGATGTAAGGTATTGGGTATGCAGAGATTTGCCTGACAGATGCATGAGAAGGGGGTATATGTCTAAAAATGGAGTAGTAATAGGAGAAGATCAGTGTTGAAATTTGTGAGCCAGGGGCAGAAACAAAGGAAATTATAAAAAATTTGTAGTGCAGATAGAAGTTAATATGAACAGTGCTCTATGGAGGAATATTTAAAATATAGAATACAACACATTGAGCATATTTAGCCCCTCTTTTACTGATCTAATGTAACCACACAGCAGTGGTTATTAGCAGCAGTAACTCAAAGCAACCAATCAGATATTGCCTACTGATATTGCCTACAACTGGAACAACTTTGCATCTAGTACCCTTAAAGTTTCCATACCTGTATTGACAATGCCCACACGTCTCATGTGTTCCCTCAACAGCCTTAAGTTAAAAGGGAAATAAGAAGGGCTCCTTTAAATCATTGTATTGGCCATTTTGTAGAGCAAAAGTAAAGATTCAGCAAGAATTATCTTAATCTACATCTGAAAAACACATAAAAATCCCAATTTAGAAGTCTTTTTCTATTTCCCGAGCCGAGTCTTTAGATGTGGAAATGAGAGGATGCTGGCACTGAAGTGAAATCGCCTTGACAGGGATGAAATTCTGAAGGACTACAGTCAGACGCCAATTTTCCTCACTTACCAAGAAACATGTCACCTGTGGCCTTGCATCCTCGGCACGGTGTGACACACAGACTCTGAGGACAGATGCTTACCACTCACATGTAATTACGTTTATTGCCAGGCTGGGAGCAATAAGTACAAAGCATGAATCAATAGAAAACACTGCGGCTTCTCTTTTTGCTCTTTTGAGCATGTGGGCCGCTTTATGAAAAGGAGGCTTTAATTAGCGTGCTCTTTGTCTGCTATCATTATGGCACCCGATAATGCACCTTCTTGAGGGCACACTGCTTGATAACCAGTCAATTACGAAGGGTTAATTTGCTTTTTAGGCATTTTTAAATATGCTACAAACTTCTAGTAATATGTCATTCTACAATCATCATCATGTGGCTCATCAGCTTTCCCCCTACATTCCCTGCATCACAGGATAGCTGAAGGCATCAATGGGCTGCTGGAAGATGTAGTTCACTAACAACTGGAGAGTCATAGGTTTCAATTTACTGTTAACGAATCAGAATAGATAGAGCTTTAGCTAAAGCTGCCTTCAGGGTGCCCAAGCTAGGTTCCTTACATAGTGGATCCCGAAGTACTACAATAGTTGTAAGTAGCAAGAGTACCACAATAACAATAACCCCACAGATGTCAGCAAAATGGCTAATAATCCTTTATATCCATTATGTCCAACCTGCAGGCATTAGCTGTGGCTTAAAGGGATTCTGTCATGATTTTTACGATGTCATTTTTATTTCTAAATTACACTGTTTACACTGCAAATAATTCACTCTACAATAAAATGTAATTCCTGAACCAGCAAGTGTATTTTTTGTAGTTGTAATATTGGTGTGTAGGCAGCCATCTCAGGTTATTTTGCCTTTCAGAAAGAGCCAGCACTTTATGATGGAACTGCTTTCTGGCAGGCTTTTGTTTTTCCTACTCAATGTAAATGAATGTGTCTCTGTGGGACCTGGATTTTTTCTATTGAGTGCTTTTCTTATATCTACCAGACAGCTGTTATCTTGTGTTAGGGAGCTGCTATCTGGTTACCTTCTCGTTGTTCTGTTGTTAGGCTGCTGAGGGGGGGAAGAGAGGAGGGTGATATTACTCCAACAAGCAGTACAGCAGTAACGAGTGACTGAAGTTTATCAGAGCACAAGTTACATGACTTGAGGCAGCTGGGAAACACCATGTCAGATTTTAAAATTAAATATGAAAAAATCTGTTTGCTTTTTTGAGAAACGGATATCAGTGCAGAATTCTGCTGGAACAGCACTAATAACTGATGCATTTTGAATTTTTTTTTCCCCATGACAGTATCCCTTTAAGTACAACTCCCACCTCTCATTTCCTAACAAAGGCTTTCAAAGGGGGGCTGGGAGTTGTACTTCAACAAAACCTAAACATATAAAAGTAGGAAAGCTCTACATAAACCAAATAATGGGTCTCTCAAGGTGTGTTCTTTCTGGGGATTATGGAAGTTGAAGTTCAACAATAACCGAAGGGCAGCAGGTTGTATATATTTGCCCAAAGTGTCATGTTAAAAAACGTCACATTTCTTGTCTAATAAATAGAAAAAATGACTGCACTGAACTAAAAATATTCCAATCCTTTGTCATCTTTTCAGTATATTCCCCTTATGGCAGAACTCGGTGATTCTGGCCATTGAATACCCACCGACCAAGAGGGATTTAATCTCATATTTGCCTTGTAATGATTAAAGCTGACGTCTGGGGGCTCTGCTAGGGGGCCACTGGATAATAAAGAGATGCCAGAGACAGCACATAAGGGACTAAAGAGGATGTCATGACAAGTGGAGAATGTAGCAGTACAATGTCGCTCTCCTTTCCATTCCGAGCTTTCTATACAAGCAGTGTGAGCGCTGCAGATAAAAGAGAGCCTCCTATCTATGCTCTCCAAGTCGCACTTATCAAAAGAAAGGAGGAACAATGCTCTGTTTGATATTTAGAGCTTGGTGCCAACGATAGGGAGCCAAATTTCTTACAAGCTGTCCATTAGCATGATGAAGAGACTAATAATAGTCGCACATGTTTTTTTATCTTTATGTGTCTCTTTAATGTTTTTTTTCCCCATTCTGCTTTGGCAACAATGAATGGATCCACAATCCGGCTTTGAACAAGAAACCCTAATTACCTTGTATTGTGCCAGTCAAGATGGTATGCTGTGTTGTCAGGACAAAAATTCTTATTGTCAGGTCAGGAGAAATTAAGTGCCACATGATGGATTGTCGCCCTGCCGCCTTTGCTGAAGAGGAGCGCAAGTGGAGTTTCTGTAATTTATTTCTTAATAAAGACTTAGCGATTTCAACGTTTAATTTGTCTTTGTGTTTTTTTTTCGTTGTATACTAATGAATTTTTTTAAAAAAAATTTGATGTTACTGGTCCTTTAAGTCTACAGCCTGTAAAAGGTTAAAAAAAAACGATTTAAGATGAATGCTTCTGCCACAGAAGGACCAACTGAAATAATCAGACTTCAGTGTGGCTGTAGCAGAACAAACTCTGTATTGTCATGGACTTGGTGTTCAGATGTTTGTGCTGAGCTTAACCAAAGGACTTTCAATGAACAGCTGCTCAGGAACAGTATAATAAAGGCTTGCAGAACACAAGCTGGCCATTGTTTTTCATTAGTCGTCATTATTACACTTGGTGCCCTTTATCTTTGTCACTCAGGAAAGTCTGACTAGGGCGATGCAAATCCACACAGCCTCTTACGTCCCCAAAGTCTGCTAATGCCGTAGCTTACGTCTCTGTTTTTTGCGCTATTAGTTCTTCTTGTTTCGTTAGCCCCAAGCTCTTCTGATTATTCACCAGCACTCTTGTTCTGTGAGCAGGAGCCAATTCTCTCCTATGAGCCAAACCTGCTGTCTGAAGCATTCCTATCACCTGGCATGTCAAGTGCTTATAGTGTGCCAAGGCTATGCCAGTGATTCCCATCTGACAGCCCTGGGAAAGAATCCAACCTCCCCAACTTGTGCCTGATGTTCTTGTTCTGCCAAAAAGCTGCTACAGGTAGAACAGAGAGTCTAATTTCCCTGCTCCAAGATGGAAATCTTTGCAGGGGACAAGATGAATGTTTGTGGCAAATCTGGTCCTCATGGAAATGCAACTATTCAGGAAGCACCATTATTTGCATGTAAATCACTGTGGGCTCATGTATAAATGCAAATTGCTTTGTTCATTTTTCTGGTGGTTTTCCCAGCATGCTCTTGCGATGTGCCATACTTACTTAGTGTACTAATCTAATAAGTGGCACAGTGTGGGTTTCACGGGGGGTTCCCTGGGTAAAATGTCTACATCTTTGGCTTTGCACCTGTTATAGCCAGTACAAAAAGAAGGTGCCCTGCAGCAGTGAGGTGCTAGCTTTACATATTGGAATTCTGCTATAAAGATGTTCCAGTGTTTCCGGTAGTAAATAGAGGTGGGTCACCTCATCCTGTTAAACCAAAACGATGGCACCTGCAGCGTTCTGCCTTCCCCTGTGCTCTCCAGGCAGGAAGATGCCAGCCTATGAAATACTTGGATACAAATCAGATATAACAACCCAGAGACCATATCCACTGACTTCTCTTGTATCTATTCCAACATTATGGCACCAACGTTGCTCACTGATCTCATCAAAACTGTGCTGCTGACTTTGCAAAAACTCATAGCCATAGTGTCAAAATACCCATCTGATTATAATAAAGAGATAACTGGGCATTTTTTTTCTAGTAAAAGGTAGGAATAATTTTTTGAATTGGTTTAGAATTAATAAAGCACCTCAATATTGCCCATTATTTTCACTGTACTAAAGAGGATTATGAAGAGCTTCCCCAAACAGGAAGGAGATATAATTTGGGGTCCTGAACTATAGATGAGAAATCCCTGATGTTATAGACAGTTTTTCCAGCAGTTGACCGTAGATTATGGGTGAAACTTTTGTTATACTGACTTTGTTCACTTTTAATAATGTTGCTGGATTATTTCACTTGGCGCTATATGTACAATGCCTGAGTATGAATGAGATGACTGGTAAAAATATGTTGGGTTATGTAATAAAAGCTGCAAAGTTTTCTACAAGCCTAACAGCACCCAATTAGCATTTACCTGTTTAAAAGCAAATATTTTATGGCTACTACACCCATTATATATGGGTGTATGTCTTACAATTTTCTGAATGGACAGACTTTTTCATGAACAGATTGGTTGCACCACACTTCTTCCAGTGTCTGACAGTAAAACAGATGCCAGAGACCCAGTAAGCTACAATAACAAGTACAAGCCTGCCTACAAGTGAGTCAAGTACCCCACATGGCCTTGTTCAATGGTTAAAATCAATAATGGCATTTTTCTGGAATGTCACTTTAATAAAATAACAATTTTCCTCACCTGGCCTCTTTGCATGACATGGGATGACATATTCTGATATCTTTATATTATGGCAGTATATGCGGTTTCTTATTTCTGTTCTTCAGACTGGGCAAATTATTTGATATTTAGCCCATCTGGCTGTGCCTTACTATAAGGAAATAACCACATGCTTAGGTAAGTCAATGCAGGAAGAGCAACCATTGTTCAAGAAGCATCATTCCAGGTATTATGGCTATTTTATCTTTAGAATTATCGTGTAAAAAGGAAAGCTAACGCCAAAGGCTCTATTCTCTGCCAAGTCCAAAAACTGCTGTGAAAACATATTATCAACATGATGATCTCATTTTCTTACATAGAATTCCTCTGTCCTGGCACCATTCACTGCCTACACTGCTCAAAGCCACCAGCAAGCTAGCCTTCACTTCACAAGCAACTGCTTACAAAGAAACCTATAATGTTCTACACAAAAGAGAGAAGAGTGCTGGTGAATAATCAGAAGAGCTTGGGGCTAACGAAACAAGAAGAACTAATAGCGCAAAAAACAGAGACGTAAGCTACGGCATTAGCAGACTTTGGGGACGTAAGAGGCTGTGTGGATTTGCATCGCCCTAGTCAGACTTTCCTGAGTGACAAAGATAAAGGGCACCAAGTGTAATAATGACGACTAATGAAAAACAATGGCCAGCTTGTGTTCTGCAAGCCTTTATTATACTGTTCCTGAGCAGCTGTTCATTGAAAGTCCTTTGGTTAAGCTCAGCACAAACATCTGAACACCAAGTCCATGACAATACAGAGTTTGTTCTGCTACAGCCACACTGAAGTCTGATTATTTCAGTTGGTCCTTCTGTGGCAGAAGCATTCATCTTAAATCGTTTTTTTTTAACCTTTTACAGGCTGTAGACTTAAAGGACCAGTAACATCAAATTTTTTTTAAAAAAATTCATTAGTATACAACGAAAAAAAAACACAAAGACAAATTAAACGTTGAAATCGCTAAGTCTTTATTAAGAAATAAATTACAGAAACTCCACTTGCGCTCCTCTTCAGCAAAGGCGGCAGGGCGACAATCCATCATGTGGCACTTAATTTCTCCTCCCTGGCTATCTCCTATAAGGAAGGCAGGGAGGAGAAATCACGCAGCGCACGATGGATCGCCTTTTCTGAAGAGGAGTGTAAGCAGAGTTTCGATAAGTTGTTTCTTAATAAAGACTTAGTGATTTCAAAGTTTAAAGGAAAACTATACCCCCAAAAATGAACACTTAAGCAACAGATAGTTTACATCACAGTGAGTGGCATATTAAAGAATCTTACCAAACTGGTCTATATATTTAAGTAAATCTTGCCCTTTTACATCTCTTGCCTTGAGACACCATTTCGTTATGATGGTCTGTGTGCTGTCTCAGATATCACCTGACCAGAAATACTGCAACTCTAACTGTAACAGGAAGAAGTGTTGAAGCAAAAGACATAACTCTGTCTGTTAACTGGCTCATGTGACCAAACATGTATGGTTTGCTGGTATGTTTGTGTGCACAGTGAATTGTACGATCCCAGGGGACGGCCCTTATTTTTTAAAATGACAATTTTCTATTTATGATTACCCAATGGCACATACTACTAGAAAAGTAGATTCTTATGAAAATGGTTTATTTACATGAAGCAGGGTTTTACACGTATAGAGACCTACATTGTTTGGGGCGTATAGTTTTCCTTTAAAAAAAAATGTTGTTACTGGTCCTTTAACAACAAAGTATTGATGCAACTAATACCATTTAGGTACTTCATAGAATGTTCCCATCATGATGATTGTTGAGACATGTGGTCTGCTGATGGGGGTCCAGCTTTTTTCATGTAGTGGGTCAATTGTCTACTATACCGAATAAGTCAGTGGAACAATTGGAAAGGCTGATGGCCATAAAAACAGTGTCGGACTGGCCCACCAGGATACCAGGAAAACTCCCGGTGGGCCCAGGTGTCAGTGGGCCTCTTACTTCTAACCATTTGGCCTATTTCATGGTCATTCCCATAGTCATTTGGGAACAAACAGGCTTAATAATGGAAGAATAGAGTATAGTATGTAGAGAAAAGAGACTAGGAGCATAAATAGGTTGAATGAGAAGAGGAGGTATATTAGTTTGGAAAGTGGGCCCTCAGACTAAGTCTCATCTCTTGGAGGGTCGATTTGGCCTTCAAGGCGTATAGGCTTCCGCTGGGCTATAATTGAAGGTGCACCTTTGCATGAGTGGAAGCTACAGAACCACGGTGCTGAATTAGTCCCACCAATTTAAGAAATTTTCTTTCTTTTTACTGTCACATGAGGGTGTATATCCTCAATAGGTGGCCAGTGTATCTGAGCATGAAACAACCAGATCTGATGACAGTGAAAGCCATGCCTCTATATAAAACATAGCTCTTTTTCTTCTGTCTTTCCACCCCCACCCTCCATATGGCTTAGTAATTGCTTCTTTACAATGCAACATACACAAGATGCTGATCATTCTGAGCAATCACTGGATGGGGGAGATGTTTTTGCGGATGCAGTTGCTAGGGGGCTATTTGTATCAGGGCAACTAGATGTGTGTCCAAACCATGAGCTGGCTGCAAATAAAAAAAGGCTGTATAATTTGCAGTCCTCAAAAAGTTGTTGAACTCCCAACTTCCCCTGAGATTCTTCGGGAGTTGTACAGTATTTCAGCAAGATCTGGACGGATGCTGGTTGTTTGTGCCTGGTCATAAAGGATGATACACTGGAGAGCAAGACCCTGGCTTGGTCACTTCCCTCATTTGTGTGTTCATTTGGATGGATAATACGGAGCTGAATCTTGTGACTTCCAGAAAGATGTGCTCATTAGAGGTTAATTTGTCAGTCAGAATTCACAGTGTAAAACCCGAGATAATATCACTGCAATGTTATTTGCTCTCTCCCAGCTTTACAGTAAATCACAGCAAGTGAATCCAGTAAATGACATCAAATGGTATGAGCTCTATGACAAGAAATATGATTTGGTTCTTTTCTTTCCATTATTTGCTAACTTAACACATGTTGTTGTAGCCCAGGTTTAAATACAAGCGGCTGTTGTAGTTCACCTGGAGGGTCAGAGCTAGGATATTCCTATTGTAGATCTGTTATATGACATCACTAAGCACCATTTATAAGGATATATTTCACAGGTCGACCCTTGTGTATTATAAAAAAAACGTAATCATAAACAGCAATGTTATTTTACTTCTACTCTGTAAAGTATTTTTCCTCTATCCAATTATATACTCAATCGAAATGCATGTTAATGCAGAAAGTCAAATTTCCCTGCATGCTTCATTTCATCCCATAAATTACACAAACGAATCACGATCATGGACGTATAGGACAATCTTTAAAAGAAAAAAAAAAAAAAAAGACTTCCATCTAAAATCTCTTAATGGGCTCACACTCCCAAACATCCAATTTCCAATAAAGTGTCTCAAATGGCTGAGAGCACTGCATTAGAGGCAACAAGAGATGAAATATTTTATGCAGTATGTCGCATGACTCAAGTTTAAATGGCTAGAGATCAGTCATTTTCACAGCCCAGTGCCACTGTGGAGATAATCATGTCAGTTTCACAAGTCTTCCGCTGGGAGCACACAGCTAGAGAATGGATTTTTTTTTTTGGTGAGCCGTAGCAGAGAGCAGCACAACACATATTTGCACAACAGAAAAAAACTGCAATGAAAAAATGATATAAGGCGTGCTGTTGTTTACTGGCATGGCAGGGTGTGCGGCAGCTGCTGATATTTAGTGTCTAGCAGTTTCCATATATTATTATTCATTAGTGACCTGGCACTTGCTTCATTTTACCAGTGTGTGTGTGTTCTATATAGATTGTTGTTTGTACACTAAATAGGCATTGCATTTGTTATTACTGGAGATTTGGCAGGGAACCACCACAAGCATTTTATTCTGCATCACCCAAAGGCATTTCGCCAGGAGGAGAACTCACTCCTGCAGAGAGGTCAAATCTGGAAAAGAAGTTGGAGAATTTCTAGCTCCAGTTTTAATACCTTTACCAGCGGCTCCTTCAGCTTGCAGGAAAGAATGCACACGAGGTAAAGGTAACACTACAAATGACTAAAGGTTTAAGAAAATAAGTGTAAATATATGGGAATTATATTCTCCTGTTTCCTGGGTGGATTGCTGTTGGGATTACTCAACTGAGGGAATCATTTTCCATCCGTATGCTACTGTACTTGTAAAAGCATTCTGCATTGTTTTTTCCGGTTAAACCCAAAGGGGGTTACTTATTAAGGATCACATTGTGTTTTCCTGAAAATTTGACTTTTTGAGTTTATTTTTTGGTGAAAATTTATATTTTTGGGTTAAAGAAAACTCAAATTCTTTGAGCTTTTTTTTTTTTTAAATATTTTTTATACCCTGACCCTAGAAATAGCTCAAATCCAAAAATACACCATCTAAAATCTGACCCTGAAACATGTAATGTTGGAGTCAATGGCAGAGGTCCCTTAAACCATTTGAAGATGTTAATAGCCTGCATGATGGTTGAGTTTTTTCAGAGGGTTTTGACCAAAAACTAGATCAATTTGAGCGATTCCCATTGATTAATTTCTAGTTTTCGGGTTGTTAACCCCTGAACTCGACGATTCAAGTTTTTCCATTCAAATTTTCTTACATCCAGGGCCGGACTGGCCTGGTGGGACACCGGGAAAAAACCCAGTGGGCCCCGGCCCTCATTGGCCCCCGCTGGTCCAGACCCCTTCTCCCGATTTCCTGGCCCTACAGAAAAAAACAATTTGCGGCGTCATGCAGCACTGTTTGTTCATGCGGCTCTGTTCACCAATACGCGCCACAGTAGTGGGGCCTGGGGGTCCGGAGGGGGGCCCTGGACAGCCCCCACTCCGACCCTGCTTACATTAGATACCATTTGAGTTATGAGTTCATTCGAGGTATATAAAACTCTAAAATTTGACCTTTGATAAATAACCCCCATACGAATATGTCCACAGCTGCACATACATTCATTTTAGGGATGCACCAAATCCACTATTTTGGAGTTGGCCGACCCACTGAATCCTTCGCAAAAGATTCAGCCGAATACCGAGCCATATGGGATGGGAAGGGGAAAACATTTTTTACTTGTTTTGTGACAAAAAGTGATTTCCCTCCTCACCTCTAATTTGCACATGCAAATTAGGGTTTGTATTCGGTTCGCCCTGGCAGAAGATTTGGCTGAATTTGAATCCTGCTGAAAAAGGCCGAATCCAGAACCGAATCCTGGATTCGGTGCATCCATAATTCATATGGCAAATGTCTACATATGCGTCAATCCACTATTGTGATCAACCATTCCATTTGGCCATTTCAATAAACAGTATGCACCCACGGTAAATACATACATCTGGAGGGTAAAATATCATGAAATCATATTCAAGTTTAGGGGTCACCTACAGGCACAATGGGATGCCATCAGAACTCATGGTGGCCTCTTCACATACCAGCAACTACTTTGTAATCACCAAATAAGAAGATATTCTACCTTGCCTACCTAGTAATGAGTGGGCCCTGCAACCCTCTATTAGACCCTTTGCCACAGCTCCATCAAGGGCTGAGGTGCAGATATAGTTAAAAGAGAACTAAACCCTACAAATAAATATGTCTAAAAATGACATTTTATATACTGAACTTATTGCACTTGCCTAAAATTTAAGCTTGTCAATAGCAGCAATGATTCAGGACTTCAAACTTGTCACAGGGGGTCACCATTTTGGAAAGTGTCTGCTACACTCACATGCTCAGTGGGCTCTGAGCAGCTATTGAGAAGCTAAGCTTAGGGGTCATCGCAGAAAATGAGGTTGGCCTGTAATATAAGCTGATGCTGCAGGGTTGATTATTAAATTCTGATGCTAATTGCACTGGTTTCTGTGCTGCCATGTAGTAATTATCTGTATTTATTACTAATGAGACTTATATTGTGACATTTATATTTTATGTGTACATACCTCCCAACTGTCCTGTTTTCAACGGGACAGTCCCGCTTTTGACAGCTCAACCTGCAGTCCCACATTTGTACTGAAAAGTACCGACTTTCTCTGCACTGAACAGCCAGAAAAAGATACAAGGTTTCTAACTTAATTGGCTTTTGGCAGAGAGCCCGGAACAGCCACCAGGTGCAGCCAAAATACTTATATAACAATTTTGAGATAAGCAAACAAGTAATTGTAACAATTTAGATAAGGAGGTCCACTGGGAAAAGTTAGACTCACAGCTTAAAGGGCAATTCACCTTCATTAACATAACTGTAATAGCTGAAAAAAACTAAAGAAATATGTTCAAACATTCCTAACCTGCCAAATTTTGTAAAATGAACATGGTAATTAGGGGGTGTGGCCATAAAATGGGCATGGTCTAAAAAATTTCAGCGCGCTACATGCGCAAACTTTTTTTGTCCCTTTTTTATTTCCAAAATGTTGGGAGGTATGTGTGTACTGTATAATGTGAGTCGGTCCCTAAGCTCAGTAAGTGACAGCAGCACAGAGCATTTGCAGTGAATCAGCAGAAAAGAAGATGGGGAGCTACTGGGGCATCTTTGGAGGCACAGATCTTTACTGGTAAAAAAGCTGTGGTTGATACAGAAGCCCAAAACATAATGTACAATATTTCTAGCCTACTTCTTTAGTTAAGCTTTAGTTCTCCTTTAAATAAAAAAAAAATCCATGAAACTTATTAGCTCTGACTAGTGTAACTATAGCACATGCCTTGATGACCCCAGTTTCAGTGCTGAGGCTGCAGAATGGGCTTACAGGAAATTGTGCAAGGAAGAAATATCTTTTAACACCAATGCAAGCAACAACATTACCGCCTCCTGATTTTGCCCATGGGTGATTTAATTGACTCTAAAGCAAATTTCCATGTGGGTTTTACACTTTTGGTGTTCTGTATTAACTGCAGGATTTTGTGTGACACAAGCTACTTAAAGAGTGAAAAGAATAACAATAGGACATTAGAGGAAGCCAGTGTAGTCAGATATAAATACATAGCTTTCTTTCTGTATTTCTCTCTTTTTTTGTAGCCTTACAATAGAATAACATTTGGTGGTTACCCTTTAGTACAATCTGAAGGTCTGTTAAGAGTGCCGTACAAAGTACAAATTGCCTTTGGTAGAAGGATCATATTTTTACAAGATGGATCTCTTCACAAGATGGTCACTGCAGTACGTTTCATGCGCGGCACATTCTTGGGACGCGTCCAATTGCCCTTGACTTCGGAAGTTTGATATTATTACAGATATGCAATTACTCTTCATTATTCTTCATTAAAAGGTCTCTATGCTGCCATGCAATGCAGAGCACCGCTGAACTTTTACCTCCCATTTGCTTTTCCTAGCAACGGAATCAAAGAATGGTGGGGGCAGAAAATATTTAACAGCGCCCAAGACAGATTATTAGACAAAAAGAAATCAAGCGTTTGCTCCCGTTTAATTTAATCCTCCCATCCTCCTCCATTTGTAGGAGCATGGGCCAGAGCCAGCGATCAAAATAATATGGGCAAATAGCTGAATGCAAATGATTGCATGGACAAGTGATTTTAACTCTTGTGTAGCCTGAGGCCTTCTTGGAAGCAGACAATATACACATACAGAAACAAATGACTACATTCTGAACATATATAACGTCTGGTAGACTTCATTTCTGAACAGAACTTAAGTTGTCTGAAAACGAAATTCTTCATATAGTAAATCCAACATAACCAAGAAAGGAAAAAGCAGCATGTCTTGAAGTATGGAATCTGTTATCCGGAAACCCATTATCCAGAAATCTCCCAAATTATGGAAAGGCCATATTTCATAGACTCCATTTTATCCAAATAATTAAAAAATTTTAAAAAAATTTCCTTTTTCTCTGTAATAATAAAACAGTACCTTGTACTTGATCCATGATGATATATAATTTATCCTTACTGGAAGCAAAACCAGCCTATTGGGTTTATGTAATGTTTACATGATTATCTAGTAGACTTAAGGTATGAAGATCCAAATTATAGCAATCCATTATCTGGAAAACCCCAGACCTCAAGCATTCTGGATGAGGTCCCATACCTGTAGTAGATTCTGGCTTTTTGGGGTCCCCATACAGTGCCCTCAGGCCTTCAAGGGATATGAATCTCAGACTAAACAACTTGTCAATGTTCTAAAGCTAGGATTGAATATGACTTTAATAAGAACTTGTTGTATCTACGGATAACTCACTTCCAGGGACACCTGAATTGGACCTTTTGTTCCACCAATGATTCATAAAGGGAATGGGACCCAAAGGACTAACTTTCTTATTTTTTGCCAATTGATCAATAATAACTTTAGAGGACTTAGTCTTGATTAAACATAAACATATTAGCATATAAGATACCACTAAGGCATTCTATGGCCAAATATGGGTCAAGGCAATTGAAGCTGGGTGGTACTAAAGCAGCTGAAGGGCCATACAAAGGAATTCTTACTTTATAGCAATAATGGAGCCCCATGATATCTGATTTGACCTGAGTCCCATCACAATTATAGATGGTCATGCAAGACTTCCTCATACAAACCATTCCAACTGGATAAAGTCCTTTTTCTTCCCTTTTTTTTTGCTACAGTAGAATAAGATTTAGCTGAAATCAGTGCGACAGACAAAAAAGTCAGGCATTGTCAAAGCAGACTAATGGGGTCACAGCATCAAATAATACAGGACTGCTCAAACGCCCATTCTCCTACCAATTACGCTTGCCTTTTGTTTGCCAAAAATAAAGGAAGCAAGTCTTTAATATGATGGAAAGCAAGACGTAGATTTGTTCAAAACCTGCGGCCGGCTGAATCTATTTAGACTTCCAGAAAGTGAGCCACCCTGCCTTTTGTTATCATTTGGTTTCATGTTTACTGAACAACGATCTTTGTATTTGGATAGACCACCAATTTAACATGCTGCCAACCATCCAATTATTCCCATTCACGTAGAGCCAAGGCTGCTTTTATGCGCCCCTTCCTTCCCTAGCAGTGAGCCTTTCTTTCTAAATGTAATTAATGAGGCTCATCGCACATGTAGTGGAAGGAAAGCTCAGAGCACCAGCTATCCTCATTGACATGTTAATAGGAGGGTCCTGACCTTCTCTCCACAATGTTTATATAAAGCCAAATCAGCCAATAACCTGCTACACAGTTATAAGGCAGGATGGAACCATGTGCAATGCATAAATATTTTTTTAAAGCCCTCCTATCAGGGTTAACTGCTGTGTTAAGCAAACCCACAAAGCAAAGGTTAAGTAGGTTTGCAGTTACAGTGGGTTGGACTAGAGGCCTGTACTCTATGTACTACAAATTGTGTAGGTTTAATTCTGTAATTGGAAATGTATCAACTCCACAGGGTATTAATAACATGTTTGATATAACTATACTTCATTTCATTATCAGATCTGAAGGAAATAAAGATGTAAATTGGTAAATTAAAGGAAATAAAAATAGCATATGCCAGTGGTAGAGCTTTCAGAGCTTACAGACTGCTAAAGCCTCACACACAAATCAGTTTTCTCTTAAAATAATGGGTTTATAGATGCAAAATACAACAGCCTTCACGGCCTAAGAAAATATTTTGTGCATTATAGGGATTTTGTAGACCAGTGATCCCCAACTAGTGGCTTGGGAATGTTGATCACAGTGGTCTTAAAGCAGGTGGTTATTTTGTCATTCTTGGCTTGGAGGCAAGTTTGCATTAAAACCAGATTTTGTTGCCAAACAGAGATTCCTGTAGACTGCCAGTCCACACGGGTAACCAACTAGCCAATCACAGGCCATATCTGCCACTCTCAGGATTTTTTTGCATGCTTATGTTACTCTCCAATTTTTTTTTTATGGCTCACGGGTAGAAAAGGGTGGTGACCCGTGGTGACCCCTGGTGTAGACTCATTCTTAATAGCATCAGAATCCATCTTGCCTTTATAGCATTTTGGGGTTTCTACAGTATATGCAATCTGCACTGACACTTTAATGACTGTTCTTGTTTTGTCCTGGTTCATACTAGAATTTCTCAGTGGACTCTGTGTAAATGTTTGTAAGTACAGCCATATAACCTTATTACAGCTAGCCCCTCATTTTTTTTACAGAGGTTTTCATAATAGGACATAGGCTATATGGCATGAACTAGAGTTGACTTTTTGAGGAGACCTCATCAGTGGAGTAACTAGAGGGCTCCAGGCCCCCCTGTAAAAAAATCTTCAGAGGGGCCCAGCGCACTCCGATCCCCATCCTCCCGCCTACTTCCTGTCCCTACCTCTACCCCAGCCATGCCCCACCTCCACCACACCCACTTCCCACCCGACCACTTAAACCCGACATGCCCCCCATTCCTCGCCTCAGGATAACAGAGCGGCTGGAGAGGAGGGGTTTTTAGCTCTAGAGGAAGCAGACCCCACAGTACAGTCCCCCTGATCCCTGGGCCCCCTGCAACTGTGGGGTCTGCTTCCTCTATAGTTACGCCCCTAGACCTCATCTACTATGGTATTTCCCAAGCCTTAACAGTGAAAGATTTTTAATCTAATCTGAGCTCTATAACCATAAGCAAAGGTTGCCACTGATTCATAGTACTGGAGATTGTGAGAAAGCTGGCACAATTAATAGTCTGACAGGTAGAGTCAGCAATACATTAGGCAAAGCAGAAGACAATCAAGAAGTAAGCTCATGGTCACACAGTAGGAAAGAGATAAGAACCATAAAACAGAGATTTTCAGACTTCATCATTCAAATATCCTTTTAAGGTTCAACATTAGAGATGTCGCGAACTGTTCGCCGGCGAACTTGTTCGCGCGAACATCGGGTGTTCGCGCTCGCCGGAAGTTCGCGAACGTCGCGCGACGTTCGCCATTTTGGGTTCGCCATTGTTGGCGCTTTTTTTTGCCCTCTCACCCCAGACCAGCAGGTACATGGCAGCCAATCAGGAAGCTCTCCCCTGGACCACTCCCCTTCCCTATAAAAACCGAAGCCCTGCAGCGTTTTTTCACTCTGCCTGTGTGTGCTGAAGAGATAGTGTAGGGAGAGAGCTGCTGCCTGTTAGTGATTTCAGGGACAGTTGAAAGTTTGCTGGCTAGTAATCGTTTTGATACTGCTCTGTTATTGGAGGGACAGAAGTCTGCAGGGGTTTGAGGGACATTTAAGCTTAGGTAGCTTTGCTGGCTAGTAATCTACCTTCTACTGCAGTGCTCTGTATGTAGCTGCAGTGGGCAGCTGTCCTGCTTCTGATCTCATCTGCTGACTGCTGCAATAACAGTAGTCCTTGTAAGGACTGCTTTTATTTATTTTTTTGTTGTTTTACTACTACTACTACTACTACTATAAGAGCCCAGTGCTATTAGTCTAGCAGTGTTGGGGAGTGGGACTGGTGTGCTAATCTGCTGCTCCTAGTAGTTCAGCAGCACCAACTTTAATTTTTTTTTTTAATATTAATTTTTTTTTTATTTTACTTTTTTTTATTTTACTACCGCTGTAGTAGTGTATAAGTTGACCTTTTAGGCATTATTTGCCCTGTAGGCATTATTTGCACACTGTTTTCTTCAACCCGCCATCTAGCTGTGTGACCTTGTTCACATTCTGTCTAAATATCCATAATATTACCGTCTCCAGAAAAAACACCGGAGTGACTTTTTTCAAGCAGCATTCATATATTTTACGTAATCCGTATCCACCGCTGTAGTAGTGTATACGTTGACCTTGTAGGCATTATTTGCACATTGTTTTCTTCAACCCGCCATCTAGCTGTGTGACCTTGTTCACATTCTGTCTAAATATCCATAATATTACCGTCTCCAGAAAAAACACCGGAGTGACTTTTTTCAAGCAGCATTCATATATTTTACGTAATCCGTATCCACCGCTGTAGTAGTGTATACGTTGACCTTGTAGGCATTATTTGCACACTGTTTTCTTCAACCCGCCATCTAGCTGTGTGACCTTGTTCACATTCTGTCTAAATATCCATAATATTACCGTCTCCAGAAAAAACACCGGAGTGACTTTTTTCAAGCAGCCATAATATATTTTACGTAATCCGTATCCACCGCTGTAGTAGTGTATACGTTGACCTTGTAGGCATTATTTGCACAGTGTTTTCTTCAACCCGCCATCTAGCTGTGTGAGCTTGTTCACATTTTGTCTAAATATTGATAATATTATCGTCTCTAGAAAAACCACTTGAGTTACTTTTTTTCAAGCAGCATTCATATATTTTACGTAATCCGTATCCACCGCTGTAGTAGTGTATACGTTGACCTTGTAGGCATTGTTTGCCCAGTTTTTTTGGCCGCAGCCACTGAAGCACAGAGGCCAGAAAAAATATGCCATATAAATGCTGAAAATAGTCATTTTTTGCCATACGTTGACTCAACGTATATGGCAAAAAATTACTATTTTCAGCATTTATATGGCATATTTTTTCTGGCAACTGTGCTTCAGTGGCTGCGACCAAAAAAACTGGGCAAACAATGCCTACAAGGTCAACGTATGGCAAAAAATGACTATTTTCAGCATTTATATGGCATATTTTTTCTGGCAACTGTGCTTCAGTGGCTGCAACCAAAAAAACTGGGCAAACAATGTCTACAAGGTCAACGTATGGCGAAAAATTACTATTTTCAGCATTTATATGGCATATTTTTTATGGCAACTGTGCTTCAGTGGCTGCGTCCAAAAAAACTGGGCAAACAATGCCTACAAGGTCAACGTATGGCAGTTGTTTAAAGAGAACAGTAGATTACTAGCCAGCAAAGCTACCTAAGCTAAAATGTCCCTCAAATCCCTGCAGACTTCTGTCCCTCCAATACAGAGCAGTATCAAGCAGATTACTAGCCAGCAAACTTACTATCATCTGTCCCTGAAATCACTAACAGCTCTCCCCCTACACTATCTCTTCCAAGCACACACAGGCAGATTTTTCAGATACATTTTTGCCCTTGATCCCCCTCTGGCATGCCACTGTCCAGTCGTTGCACCCTTTAAACAACTTTAAAATCATTTTTCTGGCCAGAAATGTCTTTTCTAGATGTTAAAGTTCGCCTTCCCATTGAAGTCTATGGGGTTCGCGAACCGTTCGCGAACCGCTCGCATTTTTGCGCAAGTTCGCGAATATGTTCGCGAACTTTTTTTCCGACGTTCGCTACATCCCTATTCAACATTAGGTCGCTGCCTGCGTTAGTTTATATCAAGCTTATAGATACAGTAAAATACTGGGGTTTCCAACATTTAGCCATAAATTTATAAAATATTAGGTCAGAAGTACACAAGCACATGTTTGTTCGCAACATATATGGCATGTCATGATGAAAAGATACTACCAAAACATATACAAGAGGATCGCTGAATTGAATGGTGCTGACAGTCCCTCTGGAGCAAGAAGAAGGATATAGATACAGAGGCAAGTAGAATATATTGTGCTTCTCCTTTAAGGCCAGGATCATGCAGACGACTAAGTTGTTCATTCAGGGGAGGGGGAAGTCCTGGTCCAATCTAATGCTCAGCTGGTGGGCTCCCCAGGCCACAAAGTATTATAATGCCATGATAAAGACAAAGCATTCGGTCCAGAAAGCAAATGTAATATTCCTATATGCATCGTCTTTCATATTTTATTACAGTACCACTAAAAATTAAATCACAAAAACTTTTTTCCTTACTGTACATGTTCACAATATAAATGGCAGAAAGTACTGAAATATCATTTTTAGAAAGCAATGAGTGGTGTAATTAACCCCTTCTGTGATCTTGTTGTGCCACATTTAGCCAGGCAACCCGTGATATGACACAAAGCACGACCCAGAAATATAGAATCTCAGTCCTCAGCCAGTTACTTACATTGGACAGTCTGTGGAAGGTAAGTGGTTAAATACAACCATAAGAAGCAGAAATATCTATTCTACTACTGTCTGCCCCTAAGGAAACAAAGTATAACTGGGAACCTGGTAAAAAGCAAGGCATTGTTGTCATATAGCAGGGCTGTTACAGCAGCAGGCAATGGTGATTAGTATGCAGCGCATGGATTTGTCAGCAGGTGACTTTTTCCCCAGTTGTAATGCAGTCTGTTGGTATACAGTGTAGTGGAACCGCAAGTTGCATGGCAGATATTTATTCACAGCACAATTAAACCAATTGTATTCTTTCATTTTTTTATCCTATTTATTAAACTAAAATGAATTACAAAGAACTTTTCAGTTGAGTGCATAGAAATGACAGACATTTATTCTATCATTCTATTCTCCTACATAGGGTTGCCTCCATCCTCCCTTTTGTGCTCACTGCATTGAGCAGCATCCTTACGATATCCCATGATACCTCACTTGAGAGTAAGCGATTGCAAAAGAACACAAAGGAATATGTCAAAGTATGTATGGTTATTATGTGTGGTCTGTAAACCTGTTTATAGGGGTGCTACAGCATCTGTGTATGTGTGCTTTGATTGTGACCACTGTCCTTCTTCAAATTTAAATGTAAATAGCAGAACAGAAAGCCGTCGAAAGGAAGCATGACAGGGAGGAAGGAAAAGATGATACAAAATTGTAACGTTCCAGGTCCCAATGGAATATGAGTGCTGAGGAATTTAAGTTCAGTAGTAGAAATAACTTGTTGCTGATATTTATAGCAATCTATTTATCAAAGTCAGTGCCACAAACCTGTTGCAGTAATTGAATATCAAAGTGCCAACATTTTAACTCAGAACTTGACAACAGCTAGAAGACTGAAGTTACACAAAGGCTCTATCTCTGGCGCTACATGAGGTCTAATACGCAAGCCTTGTAGAGACTGGTTTAATATCCAAGTGCTGAATGAGATTTTCAACATCAATATTGGCTATAAAGGCAATATGGAAATGACCTTATTGTTTATCTTATATTTAGCTGAGTGACTCCAAATAAAAGAAATGTAAACATAGATCAGATTTACATGTTCTCATGTACTCACCACTGTAAACCGGAGGAATGTAACCACAAATTAAAAAAATAGGAGTCATTTATTAGGTGAAAGGTAAGCTGCAAAAAAGCGTGCCATATTTTTGCACTTTGCACCATGCCTAGATTAATAAGCCTCTCACAGCCTGATCCACTGTGCTTAAAGGGGACCCGTCACCCAAAAAAATTATTCAAAATCCTATTTTATCATATTAGTCAAGCAAAATGAACTTTAATTACACTATATACATGATGTGAATCTTGTTTCCTTCAGTCTGGGAATTCATAATTATAGAAAGCAGGCAGGAGCCATTTTGTGGACATTGTTATTAAGGCAAGTCTTGTATCATCCCAAAGTCTTGCTTGTGCACCAGAATGGGGGACCTGATGTCCATCCACATGCCCTGGCTACACAATTAAACGGTGAACGGGGGAATGTGGGGGAGAGCAGTGACATCCAGGAAGTGCTGAATGGAAAGTGAAAGTGATTGTCTCTATGCCTAGAGGAGGGGCAGACAATTTTTGATTGACAGCTGAGAGTTTTAAACTCAGCTATGAATGCTTTAATAAAAAAATAGATCTTGGAATTCATGTTTAATTTGCAAAGGACTTTTATTATACAGCTTTTTGTGTCTGGGTGACAGGCCCACTTTAAATCCACATGCAATAGAATAAATGTAAAGTACACATTTCCACAGGGAATGACATTCCTGATCTGTACCAGGGTTGTCATGGGCCAGATTTGTATGACCCCATAGATTTCTTTGCATGACATCTTTGGTTTAATAATCTGTCTCTCAAATATGTGGGATGTCTAATACTGTTAGCAGATAAGCAAGGACAGCACTGGTCAACATCACCCTCTTAAGCTTATGATACAGTACTTAATCATAGTTTTCTCTGCTTTCCTAATGCCCAGCAAGCATTACATACAGTTGCTCACTAAGATTCATGGGAACTGTGGCCTGGCTTCTACTCTCCTCTGCTACTGCATCTTTGTCTGATTTCCTCTTTGGCTTAAAAGCTTTATAGCTTCACAATGGTTAAAGAGGAACTGAGAACTTGTTTGCTGTGAATTTCACTTCATTTCTCTTTTTCTCTGCACAAACCTTTAATTGTCTTATTATCATTACTTACATCATCCTACAAATTTCCCCTTCGGCACCTCTCACAAATACCTCTTTGTTCATGTAGTTGTTTTCCGATGACATGGTGTATAGATGGACAGCATTCATGGCCATATTTATGCAAACTTGACAGTACCAATATCTGGCTAAGAGCTTGTTTTAGTATTTAAATGCCTCCTGTGTCATTATCTTAGTATCCAAATAAGGAGTTGAAAGCTGTAGTGCAACTACAATCCAAGCAATGCATGAACTTTATGGGCAGAGACACACGGTCAAATTCGGGGAGATTAGTTGCCTGGTGAAAAATCTCCTCTTCTTCAGGCTGACTTATCTCCCCGAACTCGGAGCGATTCGTTTTCCGAAGTCACCCGAAGTTTCCTCGTGAGGTAACTTCGGAAAACAAAGTGCTCCGAGTGCTATCCCACCTGCGATTTTCATTCTAGCTGGCGGAAGGCAGAGGAAAGCAGTATGGGGAGTCACCACAAAAAAGAGGAGATTTGTCACTGGGTGACTAATCTCCCCGAATCTGACTGTGTGTCTCTGCCCTTAAAGTTCATAGATAACTTGTGAACTTCTCTCTGCACAGCCTACCACTTATAATGTATCACATCCTCCAACTTCTCCCCCAATGTCCTGAATGCTAAATGGAAGTTGTCTGTGTCTTTGCTCAGCCTTAATCAACATCGAGCTCTATCTTTCATTTGTTCAATTATCTGCTAGCACAGTAATTAAACTGCACAAGATGTAAATACATTGTGTTCTATCAGTAAATCATCAAGTAAACCCACACATCTGCAGCCTTGCCATTAACTGAAGGGGCAAGTGAAATAAATGGAATGGGATACCCCGGGGCACTGTTGCTATGAGGTGAGTTGAGAAGCAACTCCAAGTAACTTTAAGGGCACGGGCACACACGATGATTTGGGGAGATTTAGTCGCCGGGGAAGTTCGGGCGACTTTGGAAAATGAAGCGCTCCGAGTGCCATCCCGCTGATGATTTAGATTCTAGCCAGCGGGAAGGCTTTTTGGGGGAGATTAGTCGCCCAAAGAAGAGGTGATTAGTCGCCAGGCCACTAAATCTCGTTGAATCTTCACGTGTGTCTCTGCCCTAAGAGTATTAATTATGATTTTTAAATCTATTGATTGTAAAAGGAGGAGCAATATTGTGGGTTTCACTTTCTGTGCCGTCAGTAAGCTATGCTTTATTTTAACTGTCAAAAATAGTGAAATTAACTTTACTTGAATATGATTTATTTCCTTCTCAACCTCTTTCAGTCTTCAAAAATTAATACTGTACCATATAGACAGCCACATAAATAAAATTATCTTTAAATTGAGGTATTTTTTTGTAGGGCATAGTGTACATTGTATAATGTGATGCTGAATTTCTACCCATACAAAAAAGCTTTTGTAAGCAGGTTCAAGGAAAAGTGCCATAGCAGAATAAGTAGGAACTACTGATCTTCACATTTTTGGGAACAGATGGAACTTCTGTGGAATACAGGGTGCCAGCCTCTGGGTAGTAACATCTAGTCTCTGGATTAGATTGGGCCTCATCTTGCTTGGCAAAACAGCATACATATAGTGCGAGCATCTATATTTTCTCTCATCTAGTGGCAATGCATATGTTAAGCTGGACATAGACGCAAAAACAAATTTGTTTTGTGCGATTTTTGGACCATGTGTGGATTGTCCCAACATTTTTTTGTACTATGATGATTGGCTGTTTAGTCAATCTGACAGGTTAGAAGATTTCTGTCGGCTAACAATAATATCTCTGCGTGTATGCCTATCTGACAATATTAATGGGTGACTATCACTACTATTTGTCAGCCATAACTTTTGAACAATTGCTACATGGCCAGAACATTGTCTGATTTGTTCTTTTACTACTGTATTTAATCTGAATGGTAAATTGCAGGTTAGAAGATTTGCGATCGTTCGTCAGATATGAGGCTAAAATCCACACATCTATGGTCAGCTTTTCCCCCTCTACTGTGAAAGAGGTGCAAAGGAGTCCTGCTATGCCTGCAATTGTCCAGGTGTTTACACTAGGCTGAAAATGCAGTTGAAAACACATCATAGAATACAGAGAAATAAAAATAAAATGTGGCGGCATACCTGTGCATGTGCTGAAAGAGAAGGATATCCCATTGATTGGTTCATGAGCCCCTTCTGCTTCATAATAAGCAAACGTTTCTGCTCCTCACTTAAATGGCTCATCTGTTGTTGCATTGGTTGCTGCTGTTGTATGTATGGTATAAGCGAGGTCTTGTTTTGGCCGGCTAGAGGGGGAGTCATCCTCTGACTCATCTCAGCACTAAAATGTGACAGTGGTTTTGTATTACCATAACTAAGCATATTAGAAGGCTTGCCAATAGAATTTGTACCCAGATTGTTTGTCTGCTGGTTTGCCATGTTCATGTGGCTTTGAGGGAGGTAGTTGTTCATGGTGGTTTTGGGAGGATTGTTTGCCATTGAAGAAACAATTGGAGGTTGATTGTTAAACACTTGGGGGTACATCATAGGGCTGTTTGGTTTTTCCGTCCCATATGCCCCTCCATATGGACTAGATGGAGGCCGCACAGGTGACCAGTTGGAAGGCTGGTTTGTGTGCTGTTGCTGTTTTTGTTGTATCAGTTTTGCTCTCTGCTGCTGTTGTGCTGCCATTTGTTTTAGTTGCTCAGCTGGAGATAAATCAGCACTTGGGAGGTTTACAGACCCGCTCCCTGAATTAGAAGAGGAGTTCATAGCATAACCATTTCCAGATCTTGATGATGGCTGACCGGGAGTATGGGGTTGTGTAGGTGTTTGTGGGGACTGAACAACATAACTTGCCGGTGAACCAGCAAGCATTAAGGTGGATGGAGCACTAGAAACAGAAGGTATGCTAGATACAGAAGACACGTTAGAAAAAGAAGGACCAGATGAGGATGGCCTTACTTGAGGAGAGCCTATTGAAACACTGGGAAAGGGAGAGTGAGATGGATCACTCTTTACACTGGCAATTTCTTGTGGAAGTGGGGTTTGGGCAGAAGGCCTGGGAAAATCAAGTTCTTTTTTCTCCTCAAAGTCTTCATTGAACAAGTCCTGTATGTCATCTTCCGGAACCGTGTTTGCAAGCTCATCTATCAACTCCTGCCATTCCTGGTCATTTAAGTTGATGTCAGAGAAAAGTTTGTTTTGGTTAGATAGAGATGTTTCTGAAGTGTCTATTACAGAAGCATCATCCAGAGGCTCTTGCTTCATGTCTTTGCTTTGGAGTATATTGAGACTTTCCTCCAGATCGCTGGAACCATTAACTGCAAGTTTTATATCATGCTGACCACCATTCTTACTTATATCTTCCAAACCACCAGAATTAATCCCACTATTCTGTATATGAGGCTTAATATCGAGCTGGTGTAGAGGGGAGACTGAAGGTAGTGGCATGTTGGAAAGATTGTTAAGAGTGTCCATTCCAGGCACCTCCTTCCTTCGGCGTTTAGCAGATGGAGAGAATCTCCCATCACAAATCCCATTTTGCTGTTCTCCATTTTGGGGAGACCGTGCACCTTCAAGCTTCCTTTGGACAGCTTCCTGCAGCTAAAATGAAACAGAAAAAAAAAATCACTCCGTTGCTTATTATAATAAAAGCACCATAGTAAATTGCCAAGTGAACACCAAGATTTTTGTACAGGTATGGGACCTGTTATCCAGAATGTTTGGGACCAGGGGTTTTCCAGATAATGGATGTTTCTGTAATATAGATCTTGATATTTTGTCTACTAGAAAATCATGTAAATATTAAATAAACCTAATAGATGGGTTTTACTTCCAATAAGGATTATTTCTTAGTTTGGATCAAGTACAAGCTACTGTTTTATTATTACTGGAAAAAATTAATCATTTTAAAAGAATTAGCTTATTTGGCCAAAATATAGTATATGGAAGAAGCTTTCTGGATAATGGGTTTCCGGATAACGGATCCATACCTGTACTGCCTTTTTATGTTTGGTTATCATGAAAGAACTTTTTTTGATTTGCCTAAAACTTAAAAATACAGCATTTATTAAGAAAATCTAAGTATAATATCAGCGTTCAACACCAGAAAAAGAAATAGTAATAGCAATAAAATGACTGGAATATGTACAACGAGACGTATGATTAAAACTATAAATAAATAGAAATGAATGCCATGACACAGGCAGATGAAAGCTTTACTGAGTACAAAAAAGGGAATCAATGTAATAATGAAACATTGTGTTCACATGTGTCACAGGAAAGAATGTGGAAGATTTTCTTGGAGGCATTTATGAAATTTCACATAACCTGCACCCCTGTAGCTTTTGTTGACCCTCAACTCCCAGCAACCATTGGGAGTTGCATTTCTGCAATAGATGGCAGGCTGGGCATCTCTGTGATATATCCATGCCAATGATGTATCCTGCAACATTCTGCCAGAGGGTTACTCAACCCACAACCTTTGGCTTAATGACAACTTCCAGGATGTCACTAGCAGCTACAGCTCTCTGAAGGCCTGGGAGTTGTAGTTTAGGAACATATGTTGGGCTGCAGGCACACCTATCTTTATCTTAATAAAGGTCAGTGGTGTATTTTTAAGCTTCAACAGAATAATACTTTAAAAGAACAATGTTATTGAAAATTTAAAGACCATAAGATGCAAGGGATTGGGGGTTGAAAGGAAATATTTGCACTTAAAGAGTACTTATGACAGTTTGCCTGAGGTAGGTCTATATACCTCATCTGCAAGAACTACAGTATATTTTCTAGTAGAATCCCAAACCCAGCACCCAAATGGTTAAGACAATAATGAAGTGATGGCCAGTGACTAATCATTAGCAAAGAGGTGCATTCATGTAGTTCTGCTTGTCGTGTTTCAGTCCTCTAGCACATCACCCGAGTGCCATGACCAGGAATCCACTGCTCTGCGGAACATTAAATTAGTACAACTGACACTTGTACCTGTTAGGGCCTGTCACAGCAATAAAGCCTTTAATGAAAGGGCTGAAGGAAGGTGAGCCACTTGCTCAGCTCTAAATGAAAGGCTGCAGAGAGGCCCAGCGTTGTGCTAAGCTACACACGCCAGGGAGCAAATGTACAAAACCACAGACTGGAATATAATGGATTCATGCAAGGATGAATAGCTGGCGACTCTCTAGTTTCTGGCAACTATAACTCCCACTGTTCTAAGTGAGCTCAAACTAACTAAGGGATATTGGAGTTGTTCTTGAAAGCTGGGGAGGGGGGGTTAAAATGCCTTGATTAATGCCTGTGACTTGGGAGGGGCTGGCAATGGAATATTGAAGAAAAAAATTATATACATGTATATATATATATATATATATATATATATATATATATATTCCGTAGGGTGGCACACCGCTTTAACTGTTTAGTACCATAAGAGGGCCTTGAGAAAGGTCCCAAAGGGGAGTGAAATATCACGTTGGCTGTATATGCACTTAATAATACAATTTTATACTTGTTTCACCAAAATTCCCAGTGTTGCTAGTCTTCTTGAATACTATATATATATATATATATATATATATATATATATATATATATATATATATATATTTACAGAACAGTGATGTAAAGCTTGCAAGGCCAGATTCAAAGCTGATGCGCCCCATGGCTACTCAAACTCTACACCCCTCAAACCCCCCTCCCCGCTTGCACCCCTACACCGCATGCACACACCTGACTTGCATCTCCTTCACCTGCTCGCTGTTGCTCCTCCCGTTCTGTTCCCCCAATCGCCAGAACTGGGGACAGGGCGATAAATCACCCACCCAGTCCCCATTGCAGATGCAGTCAGTGAGTGGCATGCCGCCCCCCAAACTTTGCCACCTGCACACAAATCAGGGTCTGGACTTTGGGACTGGTGTCACTCATTCTGACCCGAGACAAACAGGGAACTTGCACAGAATAACAAAGATGTCAATACTGCGGGAAGTTGCACCCAATTATTGCCCAGCCCCTGCTCAATATACCTGAGCCTATGGAAGATGGCTTAGGAGGAACTAAAAACAATACCTCATTAAATAAACATGTAAGCCAAACTTCTGTGAAATGAGTAGGGTGATAATATGAACCCAAAATATAAACACGTTAAAAAATATATTTAATAATTGTTGGTGTTATATATACACAAAAAAGGTATTCAAAACAGAGAACATCATGAAATAAATCCTTCTATAATCATTAATAAAAATAAAGGGAAATAAAGGACTGTTCTCACACGACCAGCAGCTTCACATAAACACCAAGAGGGAACATGTGGCTTTCATAAGCCTGGAGGAGCTGTAATGTGCTCCACCACCAGCAGCAATTCATTTCTCCTAAGAGATTAAGCCAAGGTGCTGTTGTTATAGCAACGAGATTTGCCTATCATGATCTGTCTTCAGTAGCCTTTGATAACCTATTCGCTGCCAGAACCACCCACAAAGCATGACAGGGTATCTTAACAGTTAACCCTTGTGAAAGAATGTGAAAGAATGATCATACATGCACAATGGGCAGCCTTGATCGCCACGCTACTACATACGGTATAAATATGTGACCTCGCTCTGGAAATAAATCATCTGTGGAGCTCTGCAAAACAATCTTAGTTCAAGTTTAAAATAGAAATTTAGATGAAATCCCCTCCAGTATTTATGCAGATATTTCAGAAACCTTTTGAATTTAAAGGTAAAACTACTTAGTTATAAAAACAGGGCAGAGGGCAATATGATATTTCCTTGCACTGGGTTCTCCATTCACTTGAATCAGTTACCCCTAGTGCAGCATTCACTACATACAGTCAAAACTTAAAGGTGCTGCTGTACAAAAAGGTTTTGATTGAGTCCCAATGCCTTACTTACTTACAATGCCCTTCTTAAAAGGATACTGTCATAGGAAAAATTTTTTTCCCAAAACACATCAGCTCCAGCTGAATTATGTACTGAAATCCATTTCTTAAAAGAGCAGATTTTTTTTTTTTATATATATTTAATTTTGAAATCTGACATGGGGCTAGACATATTGTTAGTTTCCTAGCTGCCCCCAGTCATGTGACTAGTGCAGCATTCACTACATACAGTCAAAACTTAAAGGTGCTGCTGTACAAAAAGGTTTTGATTGAGTCCCAATGCCTTACTTACTTACAATGCCCTTCTTAAAAGGATACTTTCATAGGAAAAAAAAAATTTCCAAAACACATCAGCTCCAGCTGAATTATGTACTGAAATCCATTTCAGATTTTTTTTATATATTTAATTTTGAAATCTGGCATGGGGCTAGACATATTGTTAGTTTCCTAGCTGCCCCCAGTCATGTGACTGATAAACTTTAGTCACTCTTTACTGCTGTACTGCAAGATTGGGTCATACCACACCCCTCACTTCCCCCCCCCACAGCAGCCTAACAACAGAACAATGGGAAGCTAACCAGATAGCAGCTCTCTAACACAACATAACAGCTGCCTGGTAGATTTAAGAACAGCACTCAATAGTAAAATCCAGGTCCCACTGAGATTGATACAGCTACAGTAAGGGTCAGGCCACACAAGCAGATTCAGGGAGATTAGTGGCCCCGAAGAAGAGGCGATTTGTTGCTGGGGCAACTAATCTCCCTGAATCTGGTGAGGCAACTTCAGGCGACTTCGGAAAACAAAGCGACACGTGTGCATTGCCGCAGGCATTTTAGTCGGCGGAGGGCAGGAGGAAGGCAGTAGGATATTGTCGCCCTGAAGAAGAGGCGATTTGCCGCTGGGGGCAACTAATCTCCCCGAATCTGCTCGTCTGACCTGACCCTATATAGGGGAAACAACAGCCTGCCAGAAAGCAGTTCCATCCTAAAGAGCTGGCTCTTTCTGAAAGCACATGACCAGGCAAAATGACCTGAGATGGCTGTCTACACACCAATATTACAACTAAAAACATATACTTGCTGGTTCAGGAATTTAATTTTATATTGTACTGTGAATTATTTGCAGTGTAAACAATGTAATTTAGAAATAAAAACAACATCATACAAATCATGACAGAATCCCTTTAAAGCCATTGCGGCCCCTTTGTTTTTCTTTGTAATGCCAAGTTCCCTCTTCAAAATATTATATGCTCTAAACATTGTTTCAGAAAAGTTCCCTCTGGGATTAACAGCAACAAATCACTCAGTCCAATTTCTTCTTGCTTGATGTCTTTATCCTAAAGCTCACAACAGATCATTCCTACCTGCAGCATGAGCCACATTATCTCAGCGCTTACAGATTTCTCTAGAAAGCATTCTCAATAGGGGCCTCTCCATTCCCTGTGCCACATTTGAAGACCCCTGACTCATTAATTTCATAATGATAATTGCACTGAAGTGTCAGGCTGGCTAAATGTCTCTTTGTGTTAGAATAATGAGCAGAGACTAGAATCTCTAGAATTGGTAACATGATTTCCCACCTCCCCAGTGTGTGTGTCCTACAGGAATGCACATGTCGTTGCAGCAGCCATAGTGAGAGGGTAAAGCACAGCAACCTGTTTTCTACTGTTCTATGTGCATTAAAGGCTACCAGCAGGTCTCACAAAAGAAAGAAGGAAAAGCATCATAGGTTTGAGCATGCGGTTATCAGCGTTGGGTATGAATGCAATAGCACCAGCTAACCCAGTGGATTCTTGCATAAACAATTATAAGTGTCTCTACCTCTTTGTCCTGCTAATACACGATAATTAGCCCACCTGGTACAGGTATGGGAGCTGTTATCCAGAATGCTTGGGATCTGGTGGTTTCCAGATAATGCATCTTTCTGTAATTTGGATCTGCATACCTTAAGTCTGCTAGAAAATCATGTAAACATTGAATAAACCCAAATAGGCTGGTTTAGCTTCCAATAATGATTAATTATATCTTAGTTGGGTTCAAGTACAAGCTACTGTTTTATTATTACAGAGAAAAAGGAAATCATTTTTAAATATTTGGAGTATTTGGACAAAATGTAGTCTATGGGAGACAGCCTTTCTGTAATTTGGAGCTTTCTAGAAAACGGGTTTCTGGATAATGGATCCTGTACCTGTAGTGCCAACGTCTGAGACCACATTTGTGGCTGCCAGCAGGCAAGGACCAATGTAACCAAATAAGTCCCATGGGCTTCAGTCTGCCTTATTTGTACTAGTTAACCTGCACCGAGTTTAGAGCACTAAACATCATAAGGTTTAGGAATTAATGGCCCACCACATTCAGGATTGAATTAGGTATTGAGTGGGCAACTGGGTGCAATTTTACTGCCACCTCAACATGGCCTGAGCTGCTGCCCCATCTCACCCCCAATACTTAACTTAAAAACTGGAATTTAGTCTCTTAAAGTTACCAGGAATGGCACCTGCTGTTTGAGGCTAGTGGAGAAGCATGACGTGTGGTATGTGCACCCCTGTAAGCAATCAAAGCAAAGCATCAAATGGAAGAAAATGAATCTAGGAAAGGTGAGAGTATAGTGGAATAGAGCAATTTGCACATTTGCATGAGCTGGACTATTTGATCATTGCTCCTATATGTCTGTACCTATATTGTGCATATCACTAAAACTAGAATAATTATCATCTATAAAACAACTACTGAATGCCATGGTATCATTTTAGTGGCACATTTCATGAGATGAAGGCTTTGATAAATTAGAATGCTTTCTTCAGAAGGATAAGTGAGAAAAAATAATAGAGCAAGGTGGGAGGGCCCCGTGACCCTGGGTCTTGCTATGTGTGCATGGATTCCCAGCCTTAATCATTGAGACTTAAGGAACAGTCTTTGTGAAGTGGCTTCACCCGCGGCCATAGCAAGGAGAGGGGGCAGAGAACCAAGTCTTGATAGGCACAGCAGAACACTGTCTCTGGGATATTTCTCTGACCCAGATTTAGGTGGCACAAAACAAGGTTCATTTTTCTTTAGAGAAAAGGCATGCAGAAAAAATGCTTATATACATGATATAATATATATATATATATATATATATATATATATATATATATATATATATATATATATATATATTTAGCATCTGAAAAGACCAACAACACCGTGATTTTAGTGAAAAAGCAACAACATTAAGCGTGCATATACAGTCAATGTGACATTTCGGTCCTCACTGGGACCTTTCTCAAGGCACATATATATATATATATATATATACTTTCAAAATGTTTAAGCAATCCACAGGAAAGTATAAAAATCCACCAGACAGCAAAGCAGCAAAGACAATTTAAAACACCCATGGGTGTGTGGCCTTAAGGCTAAACTAATACTCTCCTTTAAAAATCTGGAATGTGGAGCAAACATTGAATAAGTCCAATTGATAGCAGGCAGAATCATAATTACCCAAGGCCTGTGTTTAGAATTGAAGCACTGAGTAGTGGCACGTGGGTGGGCAGCTACTAGCCAATGTCTGGCACTCCAAGCTCCAAAATGGAAAATGGTGTTTACTGGACAGGAATTATGCCTATTTAAACTGTGAGCAAAAAATATCAACCCCCTTGGGTCAGGCCAAAAAGCTAATTTTATTTTTATTTGACCAAATTGATTTAGGCCAGTAAGGATGCACCTGCACGCACCAACATCAGGGGCAGCAGAGAAAATGCACCATCTTATATTTTGGTTATACTTTCCAGAGATGAAAGCAGTACAATTCAGCATTAAAATATTACCTTTATATGTAGTACAGTATTTCTTCAAATTGCAAACCCCATCGTATTTTTTATGAAATCAGTATTAAGCAAATAATTCATTTTTATTATTTTTAAAATGTTTTTTTATAATCATTTCCTTTTTCTTTGTAAAAATAAAAAAGAACATTGCATGTGATGGTAACTAAGCTGCATGAATCCATATTGGTGGCAAAACAAACCAGTTGGGTTGGGTATTTAAATAATTTGTAACAGACATGTATGGTGATCCAAATTATGGAAAGACCCCTTATCAAAAAAACTCCAGGTACCAAGCATTCCAGATAATAGATCCCACAAAAGAGTGTTCAGTGCCAATTTCATTTCCCCATAACAGAACTTGCAATTTTAGAGCAATGGCACATGGGGTAATTGAGAAAGTTTTGGAAGACACAAAAAAAAATCACTTTTATGATAATTGCCTGAAGCTCTAGTTCCCGACCGTGTCTGGCTGAAAATACTCGGACAAGCAATGTCATGCAATTACCATAAAGTGCAATGCCATGTGTTTGGGCTACTTAAAAATGCCCAAAATCTGCCAGTGTGTATAGCTGTTACTGGGTGGACAGTTTAGAAACAAAGGTTACCATAGTCATATCCTTTATTTATTATCATATCCTTCCACTTTCCTTGAGCAAGCAAGTTATTATACAGCATTATTGTATAATTTAACCTGTTTCTGCAATAGACATTTTAATGTGATTAAGGGCAAATGAGAAAAAGGTAGTACTTTTGCACTGAATTCTATTTTTCAAAAGAGCAAACTGATTTTTTAATATTTCATTTTGAAATCTGCCATGGGGCTAGACATGTTGTTAGGTTCCCAGGTGCCCTCATCATGTGACTTGTGCTCTGATAAACTTCAGTCACTCTTTACTGCTTTACTGCAAGTTGTAGTGATATCTCCCCACCTCCCATACCCACCAGCAGCCAATCAACTGAACAATGGGAATGGTAGTTATGAGAATAGAACTCAATACTAAAAATCCAAGTCCCACTGCGACTCCCTTAAGTTGGGGAAACAATAGCTTATCTGAAAGCAGTTCTGAAAGCACATGACCAGGCAAAATGACCTGAGATGGCTTGCTACCAGGGGCGTAACTACAGAGGAAGCAGACCCTGCGCTTGCAGGGGGGCCCAGTAGAATAGGGGGCCCAGTGAGGCCCTAATTAATAGCCAATTTTAATATGTCTGGGTAGAACAGGCCACCTTATCAATATTTTGGGGCCCTAAATTGAATTTGCTGTGGGGTCCAGTGACATATAGTTACGCCACTGCTTGCTACACACCAATATAACAACTAAAAAAAAAAATTGTTGGTTCAGGAATAACATTTTATATTTTAGAGTGAATTATTTGTAGTGTAAACAATGGAATTTAGAAATAAAAACAGAACCATAAAAATCACAACAGAATCCCTTTAGTGTCAAGAATTCAAATTATTTCATATGTAATCTTAATTTTTCTTAGCACTTTATTGTAAAACAATATATATCTAAAATATAGGTTTTTAACAGAGGGACCACACATAACAACAACTCATGTTACATGGAAATTAATATCTCCAAGGTGGCACAGAGTTATTTAAAATCTCTGCTTATGCCTCCGTAACTAAGCTGAGTCGAAAATGTAAAGTGTTTAAGATGTGAAGATCTCAATTCTCTGGTATTTTAAGGTATTTTCAGATACTTTGTTGCCCACTAGAGACGTGATTTCCTGAGGGTGACAAATTGCACATCTGTCGTTGCCCTATAAGGGTGTCCAAGGACTACTATTGTTACTCTTTTTGTTTATGACAAATGATATAATATGACACCCAAAGACTTCATACATTTCCAAGTAAACTAATCCAGTCAGGTTCCAGGAATGATCATAGAAATCATCCACCGCAAAAAGGACATTTTCTTGACTTTTTTTGTTGACTAAAATACTATAGCATATTCTGCAAATGTGTGAGATGTGTGTTTTCCTCCCATCGTCTTTCCATTCCCCTCTTCACCCACCCCTGCCGGCTGTGCTCCGAAGAAGGCGAACAAGATTCTCAGCGCTTATCATGGATTTCACACTTAATAGTCAGATGATTGCTTGTTGGCTTGTGGCAGCTTCAGTAGCAGCCACAGCTCTTTTCCACTCTACACACACTTCAGTTCTAAAAAGGAACTGGGAGTTTCATATAAAGGATCAGTCAAGAAAATAAAAACTGTTTCCCAGACTTTTTTTTTAGATTCAAGTTAAAGGTACAGTACATCCTAAAGACAGGTACAGGTATGGAACCTGTTACCCAGAATGCTCAGGACCTGGAGTCTTCCAGATAATGGATCTTTCCGTAATTTGGATACCTGAAGTCTACTAGAAAATCCTTTAAACATTAAATAAACCCAATAGGCTGGTTTTGCTTCAAATAAGGATTAATTTTATCTTAGTTTGGATCAAGTACAAGCTACTGTTTTATTATTACAGAGAAAAAAGAAATACTTTTTAAAAATTTGGATTATTTGGATAAAATGGAGTCTTTGGGAGCCATTCCATAATTCGGAGCTATAGTTTACCCTCTTTATTTAGTTGTCGAGTAGAGAAAATTGCAACTTGGAATAGTAATCTAATTTAGTAATTTAATTTTTTTTTATTTAGCTTTGTTTAACTACATGGTATGATATGTTACTTTTTTTTTTTTATTTAATTCATATGAATTCAAACTTTATATTGTTATCTGAAATGTGCTCATTTTCTAAACCTTTTGTAACCTGCAATTAACCTGTTGAAAGCAATCAGCTGGTTTTTGGTTAATCAATAAAAATAATTGAATTCATAAGCTTTCTGGATAATGGGTTTCCGGATAACGGATCCCATACCTGTATATGTGTGTGTATGTATATATATATATATATATATATATATATATATATATATATAAATAAATATATATATATATATATATATATATATATATATATATATAAATACAGTATATACTGTATATTTCATCTGCATCCCTTTAGCCGTGGGTGACAAGAATTTACTTTCAACATAGGAAATATGGCCATATGGGCCATATCCAGCCATGCACAGCCATTTGGAACGCTGTCCCAAAAGATACTTCTGCTATCCTTGTGGATCGAATATGATCTGCCCCGATGGAAAATTTCCATGGGTGGATCAAAATGGAGTGAAATGGAGCCACAACTCTTTCTTATTTTCCAGCACTCCAATGTTAGATTTACAGAAGAGCTTTGAGAGTAAATCAACGACATTAACTTCTATGGGTAAGTCAGAATCTGCCAGAAAGACAAGATTCTTCGATAAACACAAAACAAGAAACAACAATATAGATCTGCAAAATAAATATTACTAAATAAATTCTCTCTTTCTATATAGGGTATACAATAAAAAAGGAGGGATTAGTACTGGGATATGGGCTATTGCCTGGCTACACAGTGCCAGTGTATATTATTGAAAGCTTTCATACACTATTTGTCCCTTTGTTCTCATGCCTTGTACAATAACTCTGCATTAATGTATGCATTTAGCAAAGGCCTTTTCAAATAACGTGATAGCCTCTGCTAACAACATAAGACAAGAAGAACAAATAGGAACATCTTTTAATATACTGCTTTGACATCTTTACTCAGGGAAGAGACAGCAACATATTGCTCTTTTGTTGCAAGGAAATTATTCAACATTCCTTGTTTTCGAAGAGTAATTAGAGCAATTAGTCACAAATTTAGCGGCAACTAAAAAAAATGACCAATTACATTTAAAGCCCTCAGAATGGTGAGAAAGAGAAATGTTTTATAAGAGTAAAAAAAAAAACAATTTTCATAAAGCTGCGATCTTAACCCAAAGACAAATAAAAAAGCTGGAGGGTTAATAATTTGTGAAGTCCATATGTCAGGTTATAATTGCACCCAGCCCTAACCAATGTTGCCAATGTAGTACACGCATCACTTCTGTGAATGCCTCTGGTTCCAAGACAGGGAAACTTCGGGATCAGTGAAGAATGGCTAGCCAAATTTCAACCTGAACTTGCCGCCCATTACAGGTTTCGGGTCAACCTGCACATCACTAGAAGACACATAGGCCAACTACCCCCTAATTAGTGCAGCATTTATTAGTGCAAGTTAGGGAGCAGCGACAGTTGCAGGTTACAACTAGTCCCTATACTTACCGCCTGTAAGCACCCACTCACCATGTGCTTGGCACCTAGGGCTGGATTATCTTTATCTGACACTAGGTGCAGAGAACAAGAGCACTAAGGGCATGCTCTTCTACTTAGAATTACTAAACTCAGGGCTCCAGGCTCTTGTGGACCCCACTGGCCCAGATCCGCTTCTTAATGCCGCGACGATGATAATCTTGCACATGCGTGCGTGATTAAAGGAACAGTTCAGTGTGAAAATAAAAACTATGTAAATAGATAGGCTGTGCAAAATAAAAAATGTTTCTAATATAGTTAGTTAGCCAAAAATGTAATGTATAAAGGCTAGAGTGACTGGGCCGGGAGCAGACACTATTGCACAGACTTCCCAGCTCATTAGAAACTTTCAGCGGTGAAGCGCACAGTGAACCGGGTTACCTGCAATGTCTCATTGTTTGCGCCACGCGTTCATGCGCACAAACGCGCCGCACCGGAGCAGCAGGGGGGGGCGGAAGGGGGCCCTGGGGCAGCAGCCCAGATGGGCCCCAAGCCCCAGTCCAACTCTGACTATATTATAGGTATGGGATCCGTTATCCGGAAACCCGTTTTCAAGAAAGCTCCGAATTACAGAAAGGCCACTTCCCGTAGAATCCATTAACTAATAATCAACTAATCTAGATTTTTAAAAATTATTTCCTTTTTTTGTGTAATAATAAAACAGTACCTTGTACTTGATCCCAACTAAGATATAATGAATCCTTATTGGAAGCAAAACCAGCCTATTGGGTTTATTTAATGTTTACATGATTTTCTAATAGACTTGGAGGGCTATTTATCAATGTCCAAATTTATCTCAATATTTTTTCCGATCAAATCCGTTCCGGTTTCTTACGCTTATTTATTATTACATCTTCCTGAAAATTTGCTTTGCGCGAAAAAAATCTGATTTTCGCGATTTTTTCATCCGATTTTCACTATTTTTTCAGAATTTTCATCAGAAAACTCTGGAAACTTCGGGTTATTGCACAAAACCCATCGCACATCTAAAAATCATTGGGACTTCTCCCATTGACTCATATGCAACCTTGACAGGTCTGAGATGCCGGATTTTCAGATTCAGACTTTTCCATCCTCTGGGTTTAATAAATTCCAAAAAATTTTATTTACTAAACCCTGAATGCAAAAATCACGAAAAATGTGTGATTTTTTTTTTAAAATCAGACTTTTACAAAATGTTGTGGTTTACTAAATAACCCCCTTAATGTGTAAAGATTCAAATTATAGAAAGATCCATTATCCGGACAACCCCAGGTCCCGAGCATTCGGGATAACAGGTCCCATACCTGTACTTAGATTTGCTAAACATTACACAATGTTCCAAACTCAAATGTTGTATTTTTTTCTGATGGTAGCTTTTATATTAAAGATACTTGCTTATTTTATTGTGATTGAGCAAGGCACATGCAAAAGCTGCAGTGTAGAAAAACCTCACGGCACTCAGGTCTGCGTGAAAATTTCAATGATTTATTGAAGCGGAGTGCAATGCAACGTTTCGGGGTAACCCCCTTTGTCAAGAATAGATAGGCTTGACAAAGGGGGTTACCCCGAAACGTTGCATTGCACTGGGAGGTTGCCGAGCCTCCACCCACGCGCACCAGGCAAATCTTTATCTATCATAAAGGAGGGTGTGCGAATCCACACTACATTGGTTGGACATGCTAAATCTGGACATATACACGCAGGAAAGATTAAAAGATTAGATGAAACAAATATTTCTTACTATTAATTGTGTATGAGGGCCTGCCAATCCCGACTGATATCCATGTACTATGTATTTGGGCAAGTTTGAAAGGACTGATTCTTTCGATTGTTTAATATTACAATTCTGTCTCATGTTTTTCTATTATAATCCTGTAATAATGGTGCAATGGCCACAAGCCACAGGGTGACTTACCATGTCAGACAGGTAATATTTCCTACAGCAGATTTAGACATTATTTGGTTGCCTGCACCTCCACTGTTCTCCAGGTAAATATTTGAGTATCTCCTCTTTTGTGTGATGATTAGACTGGCACCACAGCACACTGGTAGTTACCATTTTATCAGGTTATTCTGTTATCTCAATGCATCTCAAAACACCTTGAGAATTTTGTCAACTAAATGTGTTCTTACAAGAAATCATTAGTCATTTGTTCAAGGAAAAATCCTTGGGTGCTGTAAAATGCAGCTACTGTATATGTGTCCAAACACATTTGCTGACACCTACGAGAGAGAGAGAGAGAGAGAGAGAGAGAGAGAGAGAGAGAGAGAGAGAGAGAGAGAGAGAGAGAGAGGGGTCTCCTGTGAGGATACAGTTAATACACAATGTGCTTTAGTGTAGGATATAACACACGTTGGGGAGCAAGGTATGTTTTGAGTGGGCAGAATAGAACAGCTGCTTTACAATAATTCCATGCCAGAGTGAAACTCAGCAGGTTTCATACAATTTTATTATATTGAATTATCTTGAAGGGAATATGACTCCTTCTCATAGTTTCATCTCTAAAAGGGATATACTCTGGTTTCCACAAGCAGAGGTGTATCTTTCATTTATTTTCAGTTAAATAAGAAGGCATAATGCTTTTTTGTGAGCAAAACATTCAGTGAATATAGGTGTGAGCTACCATTTTAATTTTCAGTAGAGACCCTGTACAGCTGCCATGAACAGATCGAATAGTTGCATTGTTGTATACGGAAAAATACAAAAAAGTAATGGCAGTTTTTTCTGCATGGGAATAAGAATGAAAATGAATGAATAATATGTCTTGTGCATGCACCCATACATGCATTTAGCAAACTGAATGGTGACATTTATCTGAATTACTTGAGTAAAGATATGACTGCGCCATTAGGGGCAGAGAGACCCGTTTGAGGAACTCCACGGGCCTTTTAAAGCCCCCACAGGCTCCTTACCCTTCTTTATATAATATCAATATTGTACTATAATATGACCCCTAAACATATTTTCCAGATGATTGCTCCACGGCATGGAATAGATATGGGCAGTTTTGCTCCAGAATGTTCTAATTAGGTGCCAAATTCCAAAGATCCTAGTTTACTGCTAATCTTTGGGACTGGAGTATTACAAGCAGAGCAGAATGTGCAATAATGTAGTACATTGTATAGCCCTTAACATTCACTCTTGCATTATCCCGTCTGCACTTGAATGAACAGGAATTATTACATATATTTGCAGAGCACCGTGGCTGTGTAGGAAGCCCCAGAATAACTGTCCCTTTCCAGACATTAAGGGGCAGATTTATTAAGGGTCAATTTTTTTTTTATGGTCAAAACTGTCAAATTCAACCAGGGAATTATCCAAACTCGATTTGAGTTTATCTTTTTTAAAAATTAGAATTCGATTTTCGAGATTTATCATACTCTGGCCCTTTAAGAATTAGAATTCTACTATTTGCCACCTACAACCTGCCGAATTCATGTATAAGTCAGTGGGAGAATTCCAGTGACCAATTTGGAGATTCGAGTTTTCGAGCCGGTAAAATTCACGAGTTTGAGATATTTGATTTTTTTTTTATAAATAACCCCCAGTCGAATTTCTAGTATACTGGATTTTAATAGAGTTCACATGAATTCGAAATTCGACCCTTGATAAATGTGCCTCCCCTAGACAGCTTCCTGGGCATCTCTGCTAAGCCCCCCAACTTTCTGTTAGAAGCCACATAATACAGTTGCTGTCCAGGGTGCTGGGAGATGTATTTGCCCAGCAATTATCAAGTTGGTTAAAATTTCTACTCATTCAGAAATACATAGAATTTTCCTACAGATGTATTTCTATCCCAGAAATCTATAAGGAATGGCAATCTATAATTTTCCTCCTAAATGCATAAACACTCCTACTAGACCCCTTAGTAACCATTTGGATTCCATTGGAAACATACTTTTTCTCACAATGCTACAATATGAAACTGGTACAGGTATGGAATCTATTCTTTGAGAACCTATCATACAGAAACCTCTGAAATTACAGAAAATTAAAATGTTCCTTATGGACAGAATTGTGTGTATTAGAATATGGATATTGTAAAAGGTGGTTGGTTCATTTATCTCCCTCTCTGTTTTCTCCAAAACAAAGTCTTACAATAACAATACAATTATAATAGTCCTTCTGACCCCTTGGGTGGGTATATCTGGCTCAGACTCGCTGGTGGAAATAGAAATACATTCTAAAAATAGTACATTGTGTTACAGAAAGGAAATACTACTGTATATTATGAATCTAGCAGAGGTAACGCAGAGTAATTACCTGGACAGCGCAAACAATACCGTTAAAAAGAATTAAAGCTTCTTGCATATGTACCATTTTCTTTCCTTCTTTTCCTCATACATGATCACTGCTAATGATGAATTACAGAATGTAATAATGGGTACTACAGTATGGTACCTGTTATCCAGAATGCACAGGACCTGGGATTTTCCAGTTACAGTAACAGATATTTCCATAATTTGGACCTTCATACCTTTAGTCTACTATAAAATTATGTAAACATTAAATAAACCCAACAGTCTGCCAATTAAGAATAATTCTATCTTAATTTGGATCAAATACAAGGCACTGTTTTATGATTACAGAGAAAAAGAAAATCATTTTTAAATTTTGGATTATTTGGATAAAATTGAGTTTATGGGAGATGAACTTCCCATAATTCAGAGCTATCTGTATAACAGGATAACAGATACCCAGACTAAAACAGTCATTTTTTCCCATTTAAGCAAACGCATAAGATGAGCACATGTGTTACTATGTCGAATGATTGTGGCAACGTTTATTGATTGATGAACAAACTGATTTCCATTGTACAAAGATATCAGTTGGAATCATCTGGCCAACATACGCATACTTAAACTGTATTGTGTTTGTATTGTGTTTTACCACATTTAAATGGTTCTCTACTGGTTTTAACACTAAATCCTGTAACCATCACGGGTTGCTCCTGTCAAGGCTAGGCCAGAAGATTGTAATGGCCCCTGCAGACATCAGACTGTAGCTAAACTGCTAGGTTTCCTGTAAAGCACTTTTCCTAAATTAAGGGACTGGCTCATAGGGGATTGGATGGAAGATCAAGACAGCTGCATTGAGATTAATAGAGAATGCCCATTTGCTCTCTTTGGTACATCTCAAACTACAGTCAATTAGAGTAATATTTGGGGTAAAAACATTTTGTGCAATTCTTGCAACTAAGGAGGAACCTGACCAAATGTTGGACACCTAAAGGGAAGCTTGAACTGAAAAATGTTGAAAGTCTGCCCTGTAAGTGAAACACTTGTTATTAGAGGAGAAAAGATGCAGTAAAGGTGGCCATACATGGGCCGATAAAAGATGCCGACAGGCCGAGTCGGCAGCTTACCGGCCCATGCGTGGGACCCTCAGACGGGCTTCCGCAATCAATATCTCACCGGATATCCATCGGATCACGGCTGCATCTGTTCGTAGATGCGTTCCTGCGTTCTGACCGCCCATAATTGCAGTATTATGATCTGATAGTTGGGCCCTAGGGCCCACGATCAGATCAGCGCGATATCGCCCACCTCAATGTGGGCATATTGGGGAGAGATCTGCTCATTTGTCAACATCGTCAAACGAGTGGATCTCTCCATGTATGACCATCTTAAGTTAAAAGCGGACAACCTAGGAACACTGAAATTTTATTGCCATCTTCATACACACTAAAGAAACAAAGTAAAAGTACACACTCAGCTTTTAACATTACAGACACAGAGGTTAAAAAATGGCAGTGCATAGTGTCCCTTTAAGATATAATGTTCTCATAAAATTTAGAATTTAAACTTACATGGGTTTAGCTCCTTTGCTTTAGCTTAGCTTCTTTATCTAGTCAATCAATCCTATTATGACTTCTCCAGTCTGCAGTGTTGAAAGGCAGCAACATCATCTTCACCAGGAAAAAAGCTTCTTCATTCAACCAGAAAAAAAATGCAATCTATTGAACAAGTTGGAGCTATCACAGCTGTTCTCATGGAAGCCGAGTTCTAACATTCTCCCTGATTGGATGCCTAAGGAAATGCCACATTGACAGCACACAGACATTACATCTCCAGTTATTGGCACTTTTTCCAGTAATCCTCTGCATGAGGTGTTGCTCATTAATAATTAATATATTCAAGAACTGTCTTTATATTCCACGAATGAACAAAATGTTAATTGCAATTTTTTACACATTTTGCTAATAATATTCTCCTTTAAAAAAAGGAATTTGAAGTAGTCAGAGCACAAGAGCTTTGAAGAATCATGTGCATTAATGCACCTCAGCTGTGATATAGACACAAACATAATGAGAAATGAATGAGCTCTACATCTCTCAAAAATGGAAAGGCATTTACCTCCAGATCAAGAGACCACACTCTTCAAGTGCATGGTCTGAGACTGTCCAGCCAAAAGCCATAAATTAACTGTAAAATAGTCCATCAAGTTAAACCCCTCTAAATGCCCCCACCACATACAGTATACACACACACATATACAGACCTATCGATACATTCACATACTGTGTATAAAAATACATATACACATACTGAACTGTAGATCTTGAGATCACTGTGGCCTTGGATATTATGCCTGTCCAAGAAGTCATCCAATAGATACATGAAAGCAAACCAGCACTCATAGCAAATACAAGCAGTGTAAGCCCTTGCAATTTTATTTGCGGATGTGCAACGTTTCAGGGTAAACCTCTTTATCAAGCATGATTAAGGGGTTCGCCCAGAAACATTTTATATATGCAAAAAGATCTGCCTATGATGTCCTTGTAATGAGTAATTATGTCCCATTGCAAAGCTCCTTTTCTCCAAAGAAAACAACCCCAACTTTGTTTGACTTTTGAGTTTAATTGTTCCATTACTTTTACCAGTTCAGAAATCTTTCTCTGAACTCTTTCCCGCTAATCAATATTCTTAAGGTAATATGTTCTAAGGCTCTATAAAGAGGCAAAATTGAGGGGCACATTTACTAAGGGTCGAATATCGAGGGTTAATTAACCCTCCATATTCGACTAGGAACTAAAATCGTTCGACTTCGAATATCGAAGTTGAACGATTTAGCGCTAATCCTACGATTGAACGATCGAAGGATTATTCGTTCGATCGAACGATTAAATCCTTCGAATCGAACGATTCGAAGGATTTTAATACAACGATCGAAGGAATATCCTTCGATCAAAAAAACGCAGGCAAGCCTATGGGGACCTTCCCCATAGGCTAACATTGACTTCGGTAGCTTTTAGCTGTAGGGGGTCGAAGTTTTTCTTAAAGAGACAGTACTTCGATTATCGAATGGTCGAATAGTCGAACGATTTTTAGTTCGAATCGTTCGATTCAAAGTCGAAGTAGTAGTCGAAGGTCGAAGTAGCCCATTCGATGGTCGAAGTAGCCAAAAAAACACTTTGAAATTCGAAGTTTTTTTAATTCGAATCCTTCACTCGAGCTTTGTAAATGTGCCCCTGAGTGTCATCCCTTGAGCTAATGGCCTTTTTTATACAAGATAGCAGGGCCTTTTTATACAAGACAGCAGAAGCCACTCCTGGTAACTAAAAGAGTCAAATTTCTTATTTTTAAATTGACTTGCCTGCCTCAGGGTGGCACAGTGTCCTTAAAAGCCCTTGCAAGACAGTAGTTCATTTTTGGAGCTGTCGCTGCCTAGAGTTGCAAAGTATGTTATCCACAAAAATCCCCAAACTGTCCTGAGTTAAGGAGACCCCAACAACTACAATTTAGTCTACTAGGCTAGTTAAGTCTAACTAGCATTTATGGTATTTCTACCTTTCTACCTTGCATTTATCAACACTGCAAAAAAAAATAATTACATAATTCTGGAATGATAAAGAGTGTGGCAATCACAGAGCTGAGCTCTTTTAGTTGTCTGGGCTGAATACCATACCCTACCAGGTCACGAAACTTTGTAATTTAACAAGTTCTAGCCTCTTTTACATTATCAGAAGTGGGTCAAATAACAAAGAAGAAACTTTTAGCAGGTTAAAATCTCTGCTTTTTCCCTGCTCTCATCAAACAAGTTACCTACAGTACAAATGTCATTCTTTACTTCAGCTTGTCTGATTGCTTTTTTTGCATATGTTATTGGCCCCTTGCATTGGCCCCCTTGTAGTGCACACATTGACATAGCTCCCTTAGTATGTTTTGTTAATGCCGCACTGGTTTGTGGCAAGTAATTGGAGTGCCATTATTAATGTGAAAAACAAATGCAGGGGAAAAGGTGTGCTGCAATTTGAGTGCTATGCCAAAACAGGCACTAATTTGTGTCCACGTACTGATGCATAAAGGCCCAAGTGGTGGGTGCAACTGAGTGTGTGCCCACAATAATGTTAGAATTATGCAAAAATACACTGTATTGTGTGGAAAAACATAGTAAATTTCACCTGAATTTCACACTTACACCCATCTCTGTGAACTGAAGTGGTCAACTGTCTATTCTTTGCAGCTTACTTATAAAAAATGCATGGAAAACACCAACAATTGGTCCTGCACAGCCCTTCAGTATACATATTTCATTTGCATATTGTACAGGAGTTAAACCCTCTTTGCCAGCTGGTTTTCAGCCTTCTCCCCCTGTCATCATGAGGGAGTATATTGAGCAGCTGTCTCCTACTGCCAGTGGAAGTGTGTAGGGGTCAGCTTGTGTGCATATGAGCATGTTAGCTGCTTTGTGAGTACACCATCAATCTAGAGCATGCTGAGACTGAACTGCATGTGAGTAGAGATTGAACTGTGTGTGAGCACAGACTGGCACAAACCCAATCATGTATAATAACATTTTATCTTAACAAATCTACCTATGACAGTTCCATTGCACAATCCTTTATATGAATCTGTGTGAAGATATTGGTTTTGTTGCCCCTTTCTTATACAAATGATCCGCTTTTTATCGAGATTTACCCACAGGTTGTCCCCCCTCCCCTGGTTGCCATCTTACAATAAATTAGCAATCCTTTGCTCCTGAGAGTCTTTTCTTGTCAGAAGAGGTGCAAAGAGCCAGATCACACATGTATCCGTGTGGCCAATTGGGTGTGATTGAAGAGGAGGATAGCTGTAACTCTCCTGCGTACTGAATCTGGGCGCGCTCTTGCCTTGATCTGCTGCTACCTACTATGCAGAATGATTTTAAACTCTATATAATAAGAGACAAACGAGGTGAGTTGGCAGCCATGAATTCCAAGCTGTGTACAGAAACTAGTCCATTATGAATAAAGTGTGGCACGTCCTTAAATCGATGTGCAACATACATTCTCCAAGGACTGCAGGTTTGTACACAAAGGATACCGTGTTAATATGGAGAGAAATGAGCAGATCAATGCAAAGGTGCCAGTAGCAATGCAAAACCTTGTTATATGTAATGCTTATATTTCATATATTTTCGTTCAAAGCACAAGATACAGGTATGGAATCCGTTAGCTGGATACCTGTTATCCAGAAATCTCCAAATTACGGGAAGTTTGTCTCCCATAGACACCATTTTATCCAAATAATTAAAATTCTTTCCTTATTCTCTGTAATAATAGAGCAGTACCTTGTAATTGATCCTAATATATATATATATATATATATATATATATATATATATATATATATATATATATATATATACAAAACTTGGATACGTGGGTGCACATCAGGAGCCTTTAGACAAAAAGAAAATAGATTAAAAATATAAACTTTTATTAGAACATTTTAAAATAGGTCAACGTTTCGGTCTCCACCTAAGACCTTTGTCATGACCAAGGTCTTAGGTGGAGACCGAAACGTTGACCTATTTTAAAATGTTCTAATAAAAGTTTATATTTTTAATCTATTTTCTTTTTGTCTAAAGGCTCCTGATGTGCACCCACGTATCCAAGTTTTGTATCTATTCCCAATTTGTGAGTAGCACTCGGGTCAATCGAGTTCAGTAATGGTGTGCGGAATTCCTACGCTGTTTTTTATATATATATATATATAGATATTCTAATATAATTAATCCTTATAGGAGAAAACACCAGTCTATTGGGTTTATTTAATGTTTAAAGGATTTTCTACTAGACTTAAGGAATGAAGATGCAAATTACAGAAAGATCCGTTATCTGGAAAACCCCAGGTCCCAAGAATGCTGGATAACAGGTCCCATACCTGCAATTATGATAATGTAGAGTAGACTGTTGTGAGCACAGCTAATTTCTTGTCATCATTTGTGTTTATCCTTAACACTGGCTTTCATCTGACAACACATTTGCATAGACACCAGCAGTGTCGGACTGGCCCTCATGCTGTTAAACATTTAGGCTATTTCATGGTCATTCCCTATTACTTTATGGGAAAAATATGTGTAATAATGGAATAATATAGTAAGTAGATATAAAAGACTAGGAGAATAAAGAGGATGAATGAAGCGAGGAGGAAGAATAGTTTGGAAAGTGGGCCCACGGTCTAAGGTTTTCTGGTGGGCCCACAGTCTTAATGTTTTCTGGTGGGCCCACAGTCTTAAGGTTTTCTGGTGGGCAAACATTCTGAGGTTTTTCTGGTGGGCCTACAGTCTAAAGTTTTATGGTGGGCCCCTGGCATCCCAGTCCTACACTGGACACCAGTACTGCACAATTCTAACTTACTAGACCCATAACTCTCACCCCGACCAGAGCCAGCATTTTTACCCAGTCAAACTCTCTACTTTACCCATAATAGCTATACCTGCAAACCCTACCCAACGCCAGTGGCCCACGTGATAACCAGGAAGTGATATCATTATAAATATCTAAGGTTGGGTGAAAGGAAGAAAGGGGGTAGAAGGAGCTGCTCGTAGGGACCTATTTATCAAACTGTTTAAAAATGGGAGTTCAAATACAGCACACAACACCTTTTGATATTCTGAGAAAACAGCAGATTAATCAAGATGTATATTCATTTTCAGCATAAAAGTTTTCCAAGCAGTGGACGATAAAAATGATGTATATGAAACTGCTTTTTTAAACCCTTTTTTTTTACTGCTGGAAATGACTTGCCATCTAAATTTTTCCCGTTAATTTGAAAGGGTTATGCTATAAATATAGCTGTTTAAAATAATGGCATTAAATACTGTGATCAGGTGGATCAGAAAATAAAATACAGATGTTAATAAATGTGCTATTTATTTTACACTGCTTATTTGATACTACTTTTTATACAACAAAATAAATAGGCCCCATAGAGAAGTAGTGCTAATGCTCTGCCAGGCCTGACCTGCAGTATAGTGCTTTTAATAGTTATAATGCATGGTGTTCATGATTAAGGAGTGACCTATTATCCAAAAAAAAAACATACATTCCTGGTAATAGATGCCATACCTGTAGAAAAAGCATCCCCGTGGCAGCAGCTGAGAGATTTCAGTGTTGTTTTTAGCTCAGCTCCATTGGGATCAATGGTGAGAAAAGAAACAATACATTAACAATCTGAAACAGACTAGGTTTCATTATTCCACATTAGGCTGTACTCACTTGAGACTAAAGTGAAATGATTGCAGGGGTTGTATATTGCTTGAAGCAGGAGTAGTGTTTTTTTCCAATATTTACAATTACTCTCACAATATAATCCCAATGAAATTGCGCTGCCATTGTGACTTCGATTTTGTTTCAGCTACTATGGGCAGTAAACCTGCAGATTGTTTAAGTCATAACAAAAACCCAGTACCAGTGTAAACTACAGAACTTATTAACCAACATGCAACTCTGTGATATTGATAGAATGAGACTTTAAGAAGGCAAACAAAACCAGCAGTTGAATTCGACATTCAATATATAATATAACAACTACTGCAGTAGTCCAATCTGTGAGATGCATTTAACTTTGGTGGAAAAAACTGTTTTAATCCAACAAGTCTAATGGTATAATGTTTCTATCTTTAAATGTGTTTTTGATGGAGATATCATCTCAATATTAACCGGTAGTATAATGCATTTTAGTATTGCAGCTTAATTTTCAACATTTATAATTAAAATGTATTCTTTTTTTATTATTCTGTTCGGTAGCTATTCGCTTTCATTTGAAATAGTTGCTAGGATCACAGTGACCCTAGTAACCATACAGACGGGGGAAAAATAGGTGCAGCCTAGAATACAAATGAATTCTAAACTACTATTCTATAAAAATGTAGCCTAAGAATGTCTGAGATTTTATAAATAATATTGGGCTTCCATAGCAATTTTGTAAAACCCATATTATGACATTGTGGATCAGTCAAGGTCAACCACCCAGTCATGACTGTCAGACCAATTATTGTGCTTTTTTTTCCCAGGAACTTGCAATTGCCTGTAGGCTGGTGAGTGAAAAAGGGAAATTAAAATTTAAAGGAGCTACCCCTTTACCAGTCACAATTTTGTGACCAGAGGCCCATTCCATACGGACATTTTAATATTCTATACAAGTTTTATAATGTTGTCAATTTTGCATTTCGTTCTTTTTCAGTTTCTCATTTCATTGTCATTGCTTGGAGGGTTTTTATAAACTGCCAGATGACCAGGGCTGTATTTAGGTCTGGTTCTTTCCTAGGCAACGGACCTCAACCCGGCCCCCTTCCCTAACAATCAGCACATGCGCAGACGGCCCTGCTGTATTGAGTATGCACCAATCTCTGAAGAACAAAGTGTCTTCCCTTCCCCTCAGCTCTATCAGATCTAAAAGCAAGTATGTGGTGGGTCAGGGAGATGTTTTTCTGTGTATAAGGTTTTTATCTGTCCCCAAAGCTGCCGCTCTAGGCACGGGCCATCAAGTAATAAATATGGTCCTGCAGATGAGGATTACTGTTGATGAAAACTGTTCCTCCATACAATTGCCTCCAGTGGTTATTGTTCTTCAGTATGGTTATGTTGACTGCAGCTAGTGATCTTGTTCTTGGCAACCATGACCCCTGTAATCAGTTCTGCTGTCTCTTGTCTATTGTTGAGACCCTAACAACATCCTATAGCTTTTTGAAAGATGCCTACATGTTGTGGGTTATTTGGTTTTGGTTTCTATAAAGTAAGGGCAGGCACACCAAAAAGCTAAATGGGGATCTAACAGTAGATTTTCTGCTAACACCTCAGTTGGATTGATTTCTGTCTGCTTCCTTTTTTCCTGATTATATAAATAAAAAGGCATGATATAAAGGCACTGAAAGGTGAGGCATTGTTCGGAACTTGATCTTGAGTTAAAGGTGGATCCCACATTGGTAAAGTCGGCACCCCCTTGATTCAGCGTGTCCACACCTTTTAATCTCACAGAAGGCTACAAATGGACTCTCCCCTCATGAGAATAAAATCATGCTGAACTGCAATTTAGTCAGATGTTTCTATTACTAATCAGTTCTGCATTGCTTGCATTTTACTTTCTATATAAAATAAAAATAGTTGAGGTGCAGTCAGAATTCCTGCCCACTGGTACATAAAAAGAACGTTTATGCTGAAATATTGGCTTATCCCATCATTAGTTAGGGCTGCAGGCTTTTTCAGCGAGTGAAGTTGGGGTCCTCCTTTTATCCACAGTTCCTGTACACGTCTGCTCAATGGCTGCCATTCTTTTAGGCCTTCTCTCCCATTTGATATGCTAATACATGTGCACACCGAAGGATCGGCACAGGAAGAAACCTGTTTGAAAGCCGCAGTTCTCTGTGTTCTTCTTAAATGAGACTTGAAATTTAATGAGAAATGTCATTTATTTTCCATACCTCGCATGTGTTCCTGAACTACTTGTGCTTTTGCAGAAGACAAAGTAAAAATCTGGAACTGAATATTTAAAAAGGCCCCTTTCCCCAACTCTACATTTGTAAAGGTAGCTGCAAAAGCAATATTCACCGGCAAAAACACAAGAGCGCTGGCACTGACCTTGTGGTATTTTTGATAATATCTATGGTATTATCATATCACATTCTCTTCTTTTATCAATTCCTTCAAAGGCAGCCATAGAAATTAATACACTTGACACATGATTCCTATGGAATGGATGGCACACTTGAGTAAGTCTCAGCTGAGAACAGGTAAGTCAGCATTTTCAGTTCTCACTAGTGTGCAATAGGCAGCTTGATTCATTCATTTGAATCGGGGAGCAGATTAAAACAGTCGCTAAAAATAAATACGGCAAAGAAAAAACAAGCAAAAATAGTTTTAAAATATGAAAAGCCGAACAGCTTCACAGAAAACTTTACAGAGAACAAATACAATCAGATAAAGTGGAATGATTCTGGCAAATAGTGAACGGCACAATAAAGTCCTTGAGAAAGGAATTGATACAAATGGGGCAGACTCTGAGGACCTCTAAAATACAGAATGTGTCATGGTCTCATCATCTTACAGATACTGAAAGAATTAATTTGATCACATCCGCGGGTGCAGCTGAAACAACTGCTGCAATATAGAATATAAAATGATCTCCATCATGTTTCTTATGCTTTTGTTATTTAGATTACTGATGTTTATAGTACAGCAGTCTATCAACGGATATTTCTGTGCAGGACAGACTGAGTCAGCTGATGTAAGCACTCATCTAATGATGCAGCTAAAAGCTAATGGCAGTTGTAATGCCTCGCTAACAGTCATGTGACGCATTAATACATCCAATAGCCTTTGTGAGATCGATTATCTGCAGCACAATCCGAGCTGCATGTATTCATATATATAATTGGTATATAATAACTCCATTACTGCCTATGTGTGCTTCAGCATTAAATACATGCATCTAACAGACATCACAACTGCATTTTATACCATATCTTTTATAAAACCTATCCGAACAACTTCCTTGGTAGAGTTACAAACTCAGCAGCATACATAAAGAAGGGTATCGGGCACTCAGAAAAATTCCTCAAAGTTAAAATTTTAATATTTATTGTAGATTCATTAAAAAAGGAACCATTGGCCCTACGCGTTTCATGCCCTCCAAGGCACTTAATCATGGGCTACAGCAACCAATAATATTGGTTGTCCTTACAAACTGTATGGCTGCTGTCCTAGCAAACACTCTTACAATTCACTTGTATAGGCTTTTGGAAAGAATTATATGCGTGGGTGGGCACTGAAAATATTGGAACACCTGGGGGAGGGGGTAAGATGTTTTCTGAGCTTGCTTTGCTTGGCAGTGTGGCCATAGAGTAAATGTTGTGGGTCCCTAACATATGAAGCAGCTTGTGTTGCAGAGGCATACAAAATGACGTGCATTAGGAGAGGAATATAAAAGCAGCACAGGGGGAGGCATGTGATCTAATTTCCACAGTTGCTAACAGGCTGTCTAGAAGCCTCCCCGCTTAAGAACATTCACTTGCTCTCACTAGCTGGAATATTGATTTTCTGCTGCCCGCTACAGACCCGGCTGCAGTTTAAGCCTTGTGTCCTCCACGTGACGCTGAGCAGAATCAGATTTTCCTTTTAGTCGTTCGATCAAATTTTCCTTCCTAGAGCTTAGAAGGCCCACTTGGGACCTTGTAGTAATTGCCTCCCCATGCTGAACTGCTGATACTTTTATTGGATTGGCGTACGGTTTCAGAGGCCAGTGTTTAACGTGCAGCGAGCCGCAGCAATGCAAACAGCTCCAGTGTTTAAACAAGCATCCATTAGGGCTGGGAAGCAAGGCTGAACCTGGCTGCTAGGTGTGCTCTTAGGGATTTCATGCTAACCCTTTATTGGCTGAGAGCACATTGCACAGTTTTCTAGGAGACAAAACAATTTAGGGAGGCCCATTTATCAAAGTCCGAATTTATCTCACTATTTTATGAAAAATACTCCAACCAAATCCGCACAAGTTTTACCCCCTTATTTATCAATAAATTTTCCCTAAAAGATGCCGGATTTTCAGATTCAGACATTTTCAATCCTAGAGGTATAATAAATTAGGAAAAAAAGTTTTCCCCCACTAAAAAGTCGCATTTTATAGTAAAAAAACTATTTTTCAGGTCTTTGGCATTCGGACTTTAAAAATAACCCCTACGTATTTGTTAAATATATATATATATATATATATATATATATATATATATATATATATATATATATATATATATACCCAATGTTCTCTCTCTCTCTCTCTCTATATATATATATATATATATATATATACAGTATATATATTACTTACCATCAAAATAGGCTTACCATCATAAATGCAAAACAAGCTTTAAGGTCACCAATTAGAATGAGATTCACTTTTATTCAATTCATTTGTTATGAATTTGCATCCTCACTTGTATACAGTAATAACTTAGAGATAATGCTAACCTAAACTGGATTTTTTTTACTTCTGATTCTAATAAATTTGCCCCTTAGTCCATGTAAGTGGACATGGGTGAGACATTGGCATCTACTCGCTCACTTACTGACGGCACGCTATTCTATAAGCGCAAGATACAGGATAAGGTGCATCAGATGCTTTGTACTTAACACATACTCAAGGCAGACCAAATATGCCACACAAAATCAGCTCATAAATTTTCATTCTTACCGATACTGTATTTTTCCTAGTAAAAAAAAAAAGTGTTTTGTTCTAATGAGCAAATAAACATATGTGCCTGCAACAGTAAAATGTTTGTAAGGAATTTCTATGTAACAGGATAGAGATGGGCTACATTCTGCATTCAAGACTTTATCAGAAAAAAAATCCCAATAAATTTCTTATTCTTCATACTAGGTATTTTGTTACACGTTTTTGTGAATTCCTCTCTGCATGTTGAGATCTCTCCTCTCCTCAGATCATCCACTTGAACCACATTCTTCAAATGTCATTATCACCCTTCAACCACAATTAGAAATTACACTCACAAATCACGCTGACATCCTCTTGTCTCCTCCTTCTTCCTGCTGCTAATGGTTCCTTTTTGTAGATTTTTCTATTTATATCTAGAACCGTCCATTGCTTTTGATTCCTTCTGTCCCCTCATATGCCAAATATGTCAAACCGTAGACCCCAAGCAATTCTTGGTTCACAGGACAAGACTGGTAGGTAGCAGAGTGCAATGCTTTTCCCTCATACACTCCTGATGCCACTTACAGATTTATCTGCCATCTAAATTGTCCTCTTTCCTTCCTGATTCATCACAGAACAGCTAGAGTATTGAACACTTCCCATTCTGCAACATTGACTGAAAAATGAGCCTCACATACACGTGCAATCTTAAGAGATATTGTGCTGCATAAGTAAATATGTCCAGGTATTTCTCTACCCAAAGAAAGGATGATGTGCTGTGTATGGGCAGGGGATTTGGGGATTTTGATTTCTAATACATAAACTATGAAAAAATGTTATTTAATTTTTCATACAATCTGGTACAATACTCTGTGGGAACTTTGGTGAGATCAACCAGGGTTGATTACCCAAGGCCAAAAACCACTAAGCTCAGTTGCCTGACTCCTCAAGTTTATGGGATTTTGTTGAAAATACTTCAGTGTTGTTCAATTTTAGCTTCCAGGTGCATGGCCAACCAAGTTGATCACATAGATATCCCACAAGTTGGTCCATTTGTGTTGCTTTAGGTTAATTGATGCTTAAAGCAGACTGTGGCTATATATATATATATATATATATATATATATATATATATATATATATATATATATATATATATATATATACTGTATATATATGTATATATATTTAACAATAACAAGTCAGATTGTCCCTATAGGGGACCATACATTAGTTGATACCAGTGATCTCCAATCAGTGACTTGTGAGCAACATGTTGCTCACCAACTTTTTCAATGTTGCTTCCAGTGTCTTGTAAGCAACTTTTGGTTGCATAAAAACAAGTTTTTCTGTCATACAGAGCTTCATGTAGCCTGCTAGTCCACGCAGGAGCTACCAAACAACCAATGACAGCACTTACTTGCCCCCCCCCCATTAACTTTTTCATGCTTGTGTTTCTCCCCAACTCTCTTTAAATTCAAATGTGGCTCACAGGTAAAAAAAAGGTTGGGGACCACTGTTCTACACTAACCAACTTAACACATGGATACACTATATACACAATATATCTTTTACTGTGTATCAGTAGCTGTAATGTTCAAACATGTCTGATGGCCAAGCTGTATGTTCAAATTACCCAACCAAATGTGAGCATGTATGCCCAGCTTAACTGGCTGACTCCGGCATGAACCATCAAGAGTGCACTGTGCTTGAATAACGTGCATTAGGAAAAATTATTATCATGTTAAAAAACCATTTAAATAAACACATTAAGAAAAAACTTTTTTATCCACTTAAATTATGTAGCTTTTGTATAATAGTGATAGTTCCAATTAAATATGTTCTGCCAAAAAACATTTAGAGATATTAACAAAATTCTGCCTCCCTAAGGAACAGTAAGCGACCCCAGGTAACACTTAACAAACTGGCTGCTCCTTATGAAGCTGGGGGACTTGCAAATATACTATATGGCATTCCAATTGTACTATATCCACTGGTGCTTCCTCCCAGATCCGTACAATCCAAATATGGCTCTCTAGGCCTTGGGATCTCTGGAAGGACTTAGAAATTTTCCAGACACAAAAAAGACCTACCAAACCTTCCATCCACTCTCATAGTCCCTTAAACTACACAACATATCTCCTCCACTATTATCACCTAGGCTTCCCTTATGGGTCAATTCATATCTCCCAAACTTCAGACAACTCCAAGATTTCACATATAGGCCAACTCACGGCCTAAAATACCTAGATTACCTTATTAAGACTCCACCTTCCTTACCTAGGAACAACTCTCTCTTAAATGCCAGAATGATAAACCTAATTTTTATAGCTATTTCCAGCTCCGACACGCATTCCAGGCACAATTTAACACATTGACTCCACCCATACATCTCCTAACCATAGAGCATACTCTGCATACACCTGACACCCCTGAAATATTTCAAAACTGTATCAAACCATTCTAGCCACAGGAGCCAAGCCATTTGAAACATCAAAAGCCAGTTGGCTAATGGATATTCCTCAGCTGACCCAAGAGGACTGGGAGGAAGCCACCGACAACAGCTATAACTACTTAATCTCAACAAGGGATAGGATGGTCCAGTACAAAATAATCCACCAATGGTATATAACCCCAAGCAAGTTACATGCCATGGGAAGGCAACCTGACCCCTCTTGTCCCCGTTGCAATACCTGCCCAGCAAACTTCTACCACATGATGTGGTCCTGCCCCCCAATAACAAGGTATTGGACTAAAATTCTCAGGGTACTAACTGAGCACTTTGACTTCCCAACAATAGCCTCTCCCCTTATATGCCTCCTGGGAGTACTAGATGATATTGTAATGTCCAAATATGCTAGAAATAAATACTGCTTACTATTATTCTACGCAAGGAAAAACATAACCATGCAATGTATGGGTCCCCGACCTCCTTCTGTCAAGACATGAAAACAATTGGTTCACAACACTATCCCCCTATTGACATATGAAGCCAGAGGGACACAGTCCAAATATGAAAAAATCTGGACACCATGGTGTGAGGCAGAACTACACTAAAAATTCTAATCTAATTTTGAATATTGCTCCTTACTGTATCGAAATATTGTCTATATGCTACTGATGTATCATTTAATGTTGCTTCCAATTATTATACACCCTCAAATGTAATGGTCTTGGCTGAATGTATGTTATTAAAAATCAATAAAAAAGTTACCTTTAAAAAAAAAAAAAAAATATATATATATATATATGTTCTGCCACTTATGCATATGAATGAACTCTTCTAAATATTAGTTAGTTTTAGTGACATTATTAGGCAACCAGTGACTCAACAAAGTTTGGAAACTGCATGTGATATAAGGAAGTAATATATTTTAATAAGTGGACTGTGACAATCATATTATGAGAATATTTTGGAATTCCCCCGAAACTCCAGTGTTTGATAAGAGCAGTGGTAATTAAGGGTCATTTCTATGTAATATGTTCCATGACATATATCTACATTTAGCCTAATATTCCATTTATAGAAATGCTGACAGTAGTTTAGCATGGTGCATCAGTTCAAATGTTGTCAAATGCAGGTCTTTTATCTGCACGGACACTATGAGGCCCATTCATTAAGTTCAAGTGAAGGAATAGAAGAAAAAAAACTTTGAATTTCGAAGTGTTTTTTTGGCTACTTCGACCATCGAATGGGCTACTTCGAACTTCGACTACGACTTCAAATCGAATGATTCGAACTAAAAATCGTTCGACTATTCGACCATTCGATAGTCGAAGTAGTCTCTTAAGAAAAAACTTCGACCCCCTAGTTCGCCACCTAAAAGCTACCGAGCTCAATGTTAGGCTATAGGGAAGGTCCCCATAGGCTTGCCTAACTTTTTTTGGTTGAAGGATAATCCTTCGATCGTTAGATTAAAATCCTTCGAATCGTTCGATTCGAAGGATTTAATCATTCAATCGAACAATTATTCCTTCGATCGTTCGATCGAAGTATTTGCGCAAAGCCCTTCGACTTCGATATTCGAAGTCGAAGGATTTTCATTTCCCAGTCGAATATCGAGGGTTAATTAACCCTCAATATTAGACCCTTGATGAATTTGCCCCTAAGCCATCGTAACCATATTTTCTCATGGATGCCAGCACTTATGTCACATGAAAGAGGCCTCTCTGGCCAAGAATCAAGGGAGTTCTATTTTAATAGCTGGGTGTCATTTAGTCTGAAGTCTTTTATCTTCATAATATTGAACAGAGAGATTTTGACCCCTCCCCCCCATGTTAATAAATGTCAGAATGGATAGTTTAGTAGAGACAATTTTGTAAAAGAGTATATGAAAGACACTTCCTAGAATAAGAATTCAAAAGAAGGTAGCTTAATAAGATTGTGGTTAACCTTAACAAATCAATACAAAAGGAGATGTAGAGCAAAACGATCTCTAAAAGGCTACCATATTTTTATTTTTTATTTTCTCTTTAAATTAAAAGGTGAGTGTATATTTCGTTTTCTTTTCTATCCTATTTAGGTGGTATATGTAGCTTGCTTAGACTTTTTATTGTACTATACTCCTTTTAAAAGAAGTTAACATGGTATATGTTATTAGAGACCATCATGGTCTGATGCCTATAGGGCATGGACAGAAAAAAGTACCATTATGTTCATTAATTGATCTTGATCTCTTTAATGTGAGTAGCATTAGTTGACTTATTACGCAGGGCACTTTTTCAGACAAAAGCCTCCTTGCATAATGTCCTTCATTCTATTCCACTTTGATAGTTACTATGTGTTTTAGGGAATACTGGGATTTCAATAAAGAACCACAAACAATGGCAAATTGCTAATCCGGGAGTGTGCTTTTTGAAAGACATACTGAGAGTTTTGGTTACTGCACCAATAGAGCAGCTTCCCTCAAGTTTAGGAAAGTGTCCCTGCCTCTTGTATTATTTTTTTTTATTGACTAGATGCCTATTTGCCTAGCAGCTTGCATTTTCCATTAATCCGATTAAAATGAGGAAACACATAAAATATGTTGCTGGCACTTTAACTCATGCATGTTGAATTGATGCAGGTCAAAATTCTAAAAAAGCTTAAGATTCTAAAAAGGCTTCAAAGCTAGAAAATTCTAAAAGTGTATAGTACACTCAGAATAAATTCCTTCATGTGGGCTTATCCATCCACAGAGATAAATCTTTACTAAACTTAGTACCAGGCTTTACCAACCAGGAAGGGTTCAACTATATAATGTACTAAAGTTTGGAGGTAGCAGATAATATTAGTTTAAAGGTAATGCATTGAAGGTAACTGTCCATAAATTAAATAATTAGTTAGTACTTAAGAAAAGTATAATAAAAGATTATATGGGAGAATGTAATAAAAGTCATTAATGGAAACACTATATGCTGTATGAATAATTTATACTTTACGTGAACAAATTTTCCATTATACATATATTAAATACATTTCGCAAATTCAATTAAGGGCTTGAAAAAATAGTGGGCATTTTTTTTTAAAGTATACACTAGTGTGCAGTAGATGGGGTAAAGCTTCAAAGTGAAAAAAAGTGTTATTTTGGAACAAAAAGCCACAACATTTAAGCTGACCTTTTGTTATTAATTGCTCTAAACAGGGCAACAATTTAAAATGAAACCTTCTACTTCCTAATGCCAAAGGGCAAAGGCAAACAAACTTCAAGTCCGCTAAGAAGCCTTTGTATAAGGTGCTGTTGTTTATATAAAAAAAATAACAGACTGTAGCTGGGAGAAGGGAGAGGTTTATTTATACAGAAGCTTCTCAGTGGGCTGCTGGTTTGTTTGACTTTGCTGTTTGGGATCAGGAAGTAGAATATAGCCTTTTTGTTGTTGTTTAGAGCAGTAAATAACAAAAAATATAGATATTTCCTAGATAAATCAATGTTCAGCACAAGCTCTATTCATTGAACCAATGTTGAAAAAGGTTGGATAAAACATGGTCACCTTACAAATAGATGTGTACAGTTTAGAAATAAATAAGTAGGAAAAACTAAGATCAGCTGCAGAAGATATTCATTTTTGGTGATGTGATATAGATAATAAGACCTTCACAAATGTATTGATTACATTTAAGATAATTAATCAATTCATTAATCAATAATCAGTTGATTATGGCCCTGCTGGCTGGTGTGTAGAGTAGTACAGTAAATTGGGTTGTTATCAAAGATTTATTTAGAGATGCATTTAAAAAAATACATTTAAAAATCATGTTTCAATAATATAACAATTCAATACAACATTAATTTAGCATGGAATACCACTGCACACATAATTTTAAGGTGAATTCCCCTTTAATAAGGATCACGACTACATTCATGGCAGAGAAATCTATAACAAATTCTGCTGTGATTTGCAAGTATTTATGAGCAACAACATCCATTGTGCTAATGGTTCCATTCAATATCAACATAACTTCCCAGTCATTTTCCTCTCTTCTCTCTGTTTAATATAATCTGACGCTTCATAATACAAATGTGTCAATAATCTTAGGGTTTTTTTCACCTGCAGCACAGAAAATAATTAGCTCCGGTGGGAACTGAAATAGTTTTTTCTCTTGGAGTTTGGAATTCAACATTGTAACAGTTCTCAATTTTAATAATAAATCTAACATTATACCGATCAGATAGGGATTCTGAAACCAATGCAAATGTAGTGTAGTTTTTTTGTGCTGAGTAAAGTCTAGTAAATGTCAAGTTGGATGCACCTGGGCCAGTTCTTTGTGCTGTGCTTTAGGCTCCAGTCTGTTCTAATGGAAGTCATGCTTCATGGCAAGTCCCGATTCATGACAATCTGACAACCAGAAGCCACTGTTTCACTGGAATCTATGGATGTGATTTATTTAGCACCCATTCTGTAAATAAATATATATGCAGATAAAAAAGGCTCGCAGAGAAACCACAGAAAAAGGACCATTATTAAATAGATCCTGTTCAGTTGTGGGCCCCACAGCAAAATCATTTCAGCATCCTTCCCAACGAACTTCCACTTGGGAAAGCATATAACTATTTATCACTTATCACTATATTACAGCATAAAACTACTTTAGTGATCGGCGAATCTGACCCGTTTCGCTTTGCCGACAATTTGCAAAACTGTGAAAATTTGCAGAAATGCATTGAAGTCTATGGGCGACAACATTTTTTTAGACACACGACAATTATTTTCACCCATTGGAGTCTATGGGTGAACTTTGTGAAAAATGTTATTCATCACTAATTATTTGTACTGAACTCCTATGTAATTCTATATCAACTCACTACCCTTGATGAGACTTGTTTTACATCAGCAAGAGTAGAAAGGGGAAAAGGCTAATGCTATACAAGTATGGGATCTGTAGAAACGAACATGTTACCAATGTAAAATCTAGATAAAATATAATAAATATCGTCACAAAACATTTATTACTTTTTTATTATTCACTTTATAAAAAATTCCCAAATGGCGTTTGGACTTCTGGTTTACACCTTCTTATTTTCACTGAAACAAACTGTATTAACTGCTTAAGGTAGTCTATAATATATACTGGGCTATATATATAATAAGTGGATTTGAGAATTATAGGACTCATGTCATGCATACTGTTGCAACAAATGGGACAACAGAGAGCACATTTTTGTTTTGTTGGAAAGCAATGGTGCACCAAGAAATACATTCATTCATATGAATGGAATATAACTCTTTATTTGTGCCTTACATAAAAATAGACCACAATTGTCTTCTAAGGTCCTTTAGTACCACGTTGGCTTAAATGAGAATATGAGTTGTTTTTGTCTTAGTAAGGGAGGCACGGGCTTTTGAAATCATAGAATATGTTTCCCCCATATGATTACCTCAATTCCATGTTCTACCTGCAGCCGGAATCCATTCCGTTCAATATGGCAGTTTAGATGGTTTTTAGTGGAGCTACTTGCAACCTTGCAAAGCAGCTGCAAACATAAAACCTTTTAAAAGCTTTTTTCAATATCTGCTACAAAGAGAAAAGGAAGTATATGAAACTAGAGAACAGAAACAGTGAAACAAGACAAGATTTCTTCTTAAGAGGAAATGAACTATGGGAGGTAATTAATATGGGGTGCTTTACACTCAAAAAAGAATCATTTCTAGTTCTGCATGGCAGCCTGCTCCTCATAGTGAGTTCAGCCAAAAATATTCAACTGCTGGGCATTTGGGCCCCTTACTTAAATAGCCCCACTATTATGCAGAGCACAGTATAATCCAGTTAATCTTGCACAAATCTTTAGATCAGTCCATGAGTGGACTGGACCTGTAGCCCTCTAGCTGGTATCAACAAAACACACTGTGAGAATTTCAGTGCTTGACAGTTGGCTAGAGTGCTAGCCTTTGGGTCACAGGATTAACATCGGTGCCTTTCTTACTAAAAAGACCTTCATGCCCATACAGAATTATAGCCCCAAATCCACACCAGCAGTTAGTTCTTTCAAGTTATCAAGGAAAGGGATACAAAGTGTCAGGTCTGGACTGGGATTCAAAATAGGTGCTGTCATTTCAAACAAACAGACGCCCAAACAGCCCCTCACCAGCCCAATAAATGGAGCCCCTCTGGCATTTTCCAGAATTCACAGATTGCCAGTAGATTCTGATTAGCTTTATAAGATGCCGAGATTGGGGCAGACAACTTAAAATTTGACAAATGTATATCCTCTTCCATTTTCTCAGCACTGCTAAGGGTACTTAATCATAACATTAAAGGACTATCTGCCTCTTGCAAGAACACATATATCAGAGTTCTGCTTGTGTCATTGTATTAACCTGAAAAAACACAGACTTCGTTTACATAGAATTTATTAGGCGTTTTTTATCCCTTGCAAATGTTCATATGAACATTCTGTCAACTTTTATTACTTTAACGGGGGTATTTGTTTCCCATAAAGTAACGTGGATTATCTATTTTCTGATAAACCTAATGGCTGCAAGGTGGTTCTGGCTTTTATGGCAATAGCACATACTAAGGTTAATGGTCGATGGGCTAATGGCAGATGGTCCCTTTACTCCACTGATGTATAAATTATATATAGAAAGTGCCAATCATATTCTGCAGATTAAACTTAATTCATTTTATACATAATTGGGCCATGCTCAAATCTAAAGTATCTATCACATTCACTAGGGTCAATGTTATCAAGAGCCAGTTAACCTGGGTGGCCTGGGGTATAGCTGAGAGTAGCTGGGCAGATTTGGGGCATGGCAGATCGATATTAACAAAATGATGTGGTCCTTAAGCTGACGCGATATTTAAACTTGCCCGATCTATATCTGGCTGATTTTTGGGCAGATATCGGGGCCCCCATACACTGGGCAATAAGCTGCCGACTTGGTCTGTCGGCAGTTTTTATCGTCTTGTGTACGGACACCTTTAGAAAGAAATCATATTGAACATATTCCTGCAGGAAAAAGCACTGGTGCAAGTTAGATATTTTTAAGGCTGCATTTTTATAACATTTCAGGGCAGATCTATTAAGGGTGAAATAGTAAATTTGAATTAGAATTTTCAAATTTCTTTTTTGGGGTCAAAATTCACACATTAGAATTTTTTGCTTTCTTGACATTCACATAAATTCAAAATTCGACCTTTGATAAGTCTGCCCATTCATGTAGGATTGTGTACTGTTACCTTTACATTAACATTGGAACCCTAAGTACAGATGAATCAGCCTTTGTTAATGCATCTGGTGCATACAAAAGGAGTTGCATAAACTGCAGCAGACCTCTGTTTGTAATATTTTATTCCTGAGCAACCATTATATTTGCCAGTGACCCAGTATAAGTGAGTCTGACCAAAAGATCATCCAGAACAAAAGCCTGGCTGCTAGTGACATTACAGGAATATTTACTGTGATGGGATCCTCCATGTGCTGCAATAAATCAATGGAATCTATGTCAGTAGCAACAAAAGGCTGATCCAATCTAACAACTAGAGGTCAACAACAGCAGCAAGTGGGAAAAAACATATCTTTAGTAACTAAGTGCATCTATCCCTTTATGAAACCACTTTGCAGTGAAAGCTGGTGAAAGATTTAAAAACAAACATATTCTATGTTCTTACAGTGTGTGCTGTCTGTTCATATAAAGGTGGACAGCTCCATAGTGGCAGATCCTCTTATTGCATACCCCTGATGAATAATTTATCTTGCATGCCGTAATGTAGCTAAAGAAAATGAACATCACGATTCTTTTTTTTAAAAGGAAAAAAACCCAAACCGGTGATCACTAAAGATTAATTCTAAGACATAATAATATCTTATAGTCAGCATCTGCTGTTAGCAGTGTGTTTCCAGTTATGAAGAAGCTATCAGAGTGTAAGCGTTAGTTGACCTCCATGAGTTATTTGCGATTCTTAATTAGGAGAATCACACTTGCTTTACTAATTGTAATGTTAGTATTCTTCATAGGGACAAAGGTATAAAAGGAGGCTTGTACAGCTTTGCCTCTCAATGTTTGCTAAATATGTTCAATAGGTGGATTAAAATAACAGCTTAATGGCGGCCTCATTGTGTTTCCTTCCAATCAAGAATTTCTATTCTGCGAAAGAGTAAAAATTTAATGGTGGGTTATTTGAATTAGAATGAGTACATGAGAGCACTGAAATATATTTGTAATATGCTTCATTAAGTTCATTTCAGTAACTGTTTATCAGAGAAGGAAAATGGGCAATATAATTCTTAAATCCCAGCAGGTGTTAAGCGAGAATTAGGCATCAAACTGTTACACTTGCAGAATACTGTATTAACAAAGCATACTTTTGCAGTACTGTAGAACTCCATTGTTTTTACATAATTACCTGCCAAACTGTCTACTGCTTGAATATCATAGACATAGACTAAAAGTGCTTTCCCAAGAGTGAAGCCAATAATAAACCTGTATAGGCAATATAGTAAGGATACCAGATCATATAGAAAAACAACCTATACAAATCCAGCTAGATGGCTCCACTCATCTGATCAGTGATCTCATAACCTTACAAAACCTCTCCATCACTGGTTATAGATGATGACAGGAAAAAGGAAGTGATGTATATTTTCGTTATACAGTCACCATTGTTGGGCGTGTGGCCGTAAGTTCTTTCGCTTACCGCTGATCAACAAACGTTTTGTGAATTATCTTTCGTTTACCAAGGAACAACAAACAATTGCACCTTTTCTGTTTAAAAAGAAATACCTATAGAACTACCTGTTTAAAAAAAAATACCTATAGAACACCACAATGTTGTGCATATACAACACAACATAAATAAATCTGTTTGGTTTTTGAAAAATGTGTTCTGTGTTTTCTTTTCTATTTTTTGTAGTGACTGCTTGAAAGCATGGGATTGACCGTTCGTTTGGTCCTGCCCCTCAAATTACACGCATGCGCAGTGAACTATCATTCAACAATGATGATCTGTTCCTTCCATACAATGACAGATTTCATTGTCTCACGATTGAAATGTTTAAACCTGTCTGATCAACAGTTGGGGCGATTTTGTCGGAAGGATCCAATCGTTTGGCCACATCAATGTAACGTCGAGTAGACCATTTTATCGGATCGTCCCAAAATCGTTCATTTCACACAACACAATCTGCCCGTGTATGGCCATCTTAAGACACAAAAGGCTTACAAAAAAGTGCATATAAAATGTATCATGCAAACCCCAGCTTTACTTCTCCTGCCCAGATACAAAAAGTAGGTATCACATAGAAACACCAACACTTAATCACAGGCTCACCAACCCCATCTCTCTGTTCCTTCCAAAAGCTTTTGTTACCAGCTATTTTTGTGTATGACGTATCCAACGCTGTGGAGGTGGGAGCTGTGCCTGTTAAAACAATTTTCCTGTTACTCTGCTGGCTCATTTTGTTCCCGAATACCACTGCTTCACGCTGCTCAAGAGCCTAGCGGGAGTTTAGAATAACAATTTTAGCACATTTGCCATTTACTAAGAGGAGTAAACAGCTGACTGTTGGAATACAGGGAACATTTTTTAGATACAGGTGGCATTGTACAGCTCCTTTCCTCTGTATACTGGAATTCATCAGTAAAATTAAACCAGGAGGTAAATACAATAAATACAGTGTCCAACCTATACAATACATGTCTTCTTATTTGTAGTCTGTAACAGTTTCATTTGTTTATAGCTACCAGCTACTCTAGACTGGTTGCAACAAAAGAAAACTGTAAATGAGTCAGTTTTATGACTTTTCAGAAATATCATCAAATGCATTGTTAACCAGACTGCTAAACAAGTCCCATTCAACCATAAATAGCTTACATATTTTTTAATTTTCAAAGATAAATAGATAAATAAATAGTTTATAACGGATATAATCTCTCTTACTCTCAAATATATGTAATGGGATAGAGAAAAGTGCATGTATGTAGGAGGCTTTAAGATGTTTTGAAATAAATGAAGCAAAGTCACATCAATTATATAATGTTACCCTCTCGTTAATCACTGAAGCAATAATATTACAGAAGTGGATTAATTAGTGTTACACAGTGTGTGATTTAACTTTAATAAACTCAGTGCCACATACCTTAGCAAGCTATAATGTAGCCCTATACCAAGAATTACTTTTCTCAAATGCCATAGGCTGATCTAATTGATGAGGATGAAGATGATCCATTGTATTGGCCCTAGGTCAACAATCAAATAATAAATGGGGGGGGGAGATAGAAAGACCTGTTGGGGAAGAGGACCAAATCAATGCACCAATTTTGTATTATATTTTATAACCTGCCTAAAAGATATCTACACAATTCAGCCTGATATTGGTTGAGCATGACGTTGGTAGGGCCTAATATAAAAACCAATAAGCTGCTGAGCTGAGTCTGCAGGTTTTAATAGACCTTGAATGGCCCCTTTATGATGAAATTATGTATTAGATTGATATCGACCTTCCTAAAAGGGCTATTGGCATCATAACGATTTTATAGGTTGAGTACATTGATATATTCGAACAAGATAAAACATCTGAAATACAAAAAAGATGTAATTGGATCTATTACCCATAGACCAGTCATCCAGAAAGCTTTAAAATACTATGAAACCATTTTCCATAGAGATCCATTTCTATATTTTCAACTGATTTTTTTTTTTATCAGTAATAATAGAACAGTACCTTGTGTGTGATGGTAACTAAGCTAGCATGCTTGTTGGCGGCAAATTAACACTATTTTTTAATTCTAAAATGTTAAAGCATTAAAGAATGGTGTTTCAAAAACCCCATGTCCCAAACATTGTGTATAAAACCTTAATTGTGCTATTGATAAATAGAGCCTGCAAGCAAAGCTGCAGTGAGTTGACACTCATGAGAACAGTCACTGTGATATACTGGATCATATTTTTGCCACAGTACTGCATGAGGAGCGACAGGCAACCTGCATCAGGAAGAAATTACCATATAAACAAAGAATGAGAATTAACCCTGATAACAAGAAAATGGATGTACAGTAGGCTGAAGATAATGGAACATGGAACTTGTCACGAAACAATAAGAAAGGATGCCTTTGTAGTAAGCTGAGAAAAAGAAAAAATAGAGAATTAAGTAGAAATGAATGTTAAAATGCAGAATAGGGTGATATGGAGAAAGCAATAGTAATGAGGTCTGACAACAAATATAAGGTGAAGGTTAATGCAGATGCAAAGGTCTATGGAGATAGACTGTTGGAGGAGGGTAAGTGTGAAAAATTGCCTTGGCCTGTTCCCAGCAGCAGGGCAAAAAAACAGAACGTGATTCCTAAACTTTATGATCACAAGAAGAATTGCAGCCTTCCTTTTGTATGATATTTTAGAATACTTATGGATTTGAGGGCAATATTATAATGGCACAGAGTTTTATCACTGGGGCACCTGGTCATTATTATACACAACTTCTAACCTGTGAATTAGGTAGGGATACAGTAGGCAAGGTAGCTACTACACAGTGGAGTAGGTACTCAACACAATAATATGACTGTGACACATGCAGAATTGTGACAGTTAGGCAATGGAGAAGTTCTATACTTTGGCAGAATCTGTAGAGATTTCAGGTGTACACAGAGTCATCAGTAGATTTTAGACACTTATCAGAAGGGGCATCATTAAGGGCTAAGCTGCATGGGAAATTTTGATCGGATTTTGTGGGTCACATTTAAGGGAAGGACTACACGCCCGCGTAGTCCTACCGTTATCTGACACCGCAGTGTTCCTTCCGACAGGTGTGTCGCGTTGGATGGCAAATTTTTTCATGTAGTTTACGCATCAGATTTTTGTATCAGTCCCATTAAATGTTGACCCATGCAACTGCATCCGATTTATAGGATGCAATCTGTCGATCCAAAACCATCCTACAAAATCTCCTGTGTAGTTTAGCCCTTAGTCTGTGATGATATTCTAAACATGGGCCATGTGCAGTCACACAATTTGATCTTAATTGAAAATATTTGGTTCATGCTGATATGTTCAAACAACTTCACCAGATCCAGATTTTGTGCTGGCAATTAAAGCCATTAAGTCAGTAGACAGACAGCAGGTTACTCTATTGATATTTGACAAAGGAACCCTTCTTTAACATCTATGTGACAGCACCATAATTAAACCTAATCAAATACAATTTATGTTAGGTGTTGCATGTTTTCTCTGCATGCTTCACTGGATAAATGGCTCCGCTTGCCACCAAAAAAGAGCTTCTTTTCTAAAATAGCCTGAAAAAGCCAAATATTGTGGCAATTTTATACACTCATAACTCACATTAAATAATTAAATGTATGATGACAGTTTATAGAACTCATTTACCTTTTATGCATCCTCTGCACTAACCTATAGTAACCAATAAGATGTTTAATCAGTAAATGCTTCTTGCTGCTTGGTTGCTATAGTTAGCAATAGCTGTAGCAAACTTTGCATCTTTTATTACTTAGCGTGTTATTTATCAAAGGTCGAGTTGTGTTTTTCCCGAAAAATTTCGAGTTTTCACTAAAAACTATTTTTCCTGAAAGCTGCAAAAAGCTAGAATCCAAAAATACCTGCCAAGGTCATGTAGAAGTCAATGGCAGAGGGCCTCTGCTGCTCATATACCAGTCTCTCATTTAAACCACTGCTTGGTTTCTAGGGCAAACTGGACCCTAGCAACCAGATACCAGCTGAAATTCCATACTGAAGAGATGCCGAACAAAAAGCTAATTGATTGAAAAAACACAAAAAAATAAAAAATGAAAACCAGTTGCAAATATGAATGTCTACATCTTACTAAAAGCTAAGAAATCCAGGAGAAGGCATCAATGTTTTAGTCCCTGAGATTCCCAATAACCGCATTTACACCAATACAAAATAATTTTTGGGAAATTAGTCAACATGTGGGTTTCCCATGAGTAACAAATCCGCCCATTTGCCATAACCCATAAAGAAAAGCCTCCACAAAATGTACTTTCAAATGGTAGTGTAAAAATGATGACTTTTTCAGCCGCTTTCTACTATTCTGCTTACAGTTGTAATGGATATTCTAAAATAGATAATTTTCCTCATTCTCACCTTTCCGTGTGTCAGCTCTGTAAACTGTGACACATTTGTGGACGCTTTTTTCAGCACTATTAGAAATGCCAGCAACTAATATATCAAATTGTAACAGTTGCAAATATTAGTAAAGCTCAAGGAGAATGCTCACTACAATGAATTTGTAACAGTCTCTAGAATGGGTTGCTGAGATACTGAGGTGAAACATCAGGTGAAAAATGCAACAAATCCTTTTTCAAAATGTACATTTTCGCCAACATTACTATTATTTGTTGTGTAATACTTAAAAACAATAGGTTACACAATAGGCACACTGCCCCTTTAACAAACCCATGCTTTGCCATCCTCTGCCTGAAATAACAACAAAATGAACGGCTTCTGAAACTGTGACATTTCATAAAAACATAATTTACCTCTAAACTGTTTTGTTTTGTTTTTTTTAATACAAAGGGCATTGAACATTAAATTCGTAAGTGTAAAAAGCAGTGCTGTTTGCAGATGTTCCCTAATCTAGGACAGATGGCAACCTTGTCTGGCACTTAAGCGGCCAATTAAGTGGTTATGGATCATGTCTAATAAGAATTTATGTGGATTAGGTTAGGGAAGGGTCTGCTTCAGCACTAAACCACCGCATAAAGATGCTTGCTCTAAATCATTGCAGGCAGCGGATACACAACCTGATAGAAAGATTGTATTTCATTGGCAATGGGGAGAGCAGATTAGATGTAGTTACGTGGGTTTATCTGCCCTGTATTATATCACCCTACCACAAGCCTCTATTGACCTTTGAAAGTGGAACAATTTATACCCATCAACATGTTTGAAACACAAAGTCGTATGCGAGTAAGATGGATAGACAGACAGAGCATTCTATGGGCAGTGGACTCCCTCACGTCTCTCCTGACACTTTTGAATATATTTACATGTAATTTATTTAAATATATTTATCTGCTCATACTGTTGTTCTCCCACTTTGAATGTATTATAAGAAATGGGTATTTAGGTTTTCTGTATTGACCGCAATTTGATGTTTTTCAACATATTACTAATCTTAGCTTATTATTAAGAAAACATAACGTTAGTGTTTAATCATTTCATTATTTTCCCTCTCCTCTCTGCCATGCAGTATATGGGCCGAGCCGCTTAATGCTGCCAACTCTGACTGAGTCAGCAGTTAATTGGCTTGTGTGTTGGGTCTTTCCAATAGGCAGATAATGGGGCAGATTATAACTCCTGTTAGACAAAGACCACAACTTCACATTCATATGGTCCTTTCCTGATAGATCTGCATGACCCTACAGTCTGATTCGAACATTAGACCTGGGGTAAAACAATTTGGCTGTTCATGGATGGCTAAACAATCTGCCCATTCGGTAACCACACCAAACAAGTTACATAGTTACATAGTTAAAATGGGTGGAAAAAAGACAAAGTCCATCAGGTTCAACCCCTCCAAATGAAAACCCAGCATCCATACACACCCCCCTCCCTACTCTCAAATAAATTCTATATAACCATACTTATACTAACTATAGAGCTTAGTATCACAATATCCTTTGATATTTTGTCTGTCCAAGAAATCATCCAAGCCATTCTTAAAGTCATTAACTGAATCAGCCATCACAACATCACCCGGCAGTGCATTCCACAACCTCACTGTTCTGACTGTGAACAACCACCTACGTTTCTTCAAATGAAAGTTCTTTTCTTCTAGTCTGAAGGGGTGGCCTCTGGTACGGTGATCCACTTTATGGGTAAAAAAGGTCCCCTGTTATTTGTCTATGATGTCCTGTAAAGTACTTGTGAAGTGTAATCATGTCCCCTCGCAAAGTGGATCATCCTAGTATGCCCATCCTTACTCTATACCTAGTAGGATAGACTATTAAATTATTGGAGTGTCATCCATTGTTGTGGTTAAATATCCGTTCTGTGTGGATGAAATCTCTTTAGATTTGTTACTTTTTCTGGCATTTTATAGTTTGTTCCCTACATCTAAAGGAACCTTCCTCGGGTAATTATGAGTGAGCAGTAGATGATGGAATTTTCTACCCCCACCTCCAGTACATTACCAAGCCTGGCATGCAGATGTTGCCATCTATCACTAGCATTACCCCCTACTATAAGTGAACAAGAGCTCAGAAACAAGGATTTCAATATCTTATTTCCCTTTATGCCACCCTAGGAATATAAAAGCATGATTTGCTCCTGTGCTGGAAAGGAACGTGTTCCATGAAACGTTGTTATGGACTTGTGTATATGAAACAGAGAGTACAGTGAGTTCTGAGAGACAAGTTGGAGATGACGGTATGGGATAAAGGTGGGGGAGGAGACATGGAATAGACAGGCGCGAGGGGAAGGAGGGGTGAGACATTGAGTACAAGTCCTGTAGATGTAGAGAGGGAAAAGCAGAAGCTGAGTCAGCCACAGGCAGACGTTCAGAGCTCTTTAGCTGAGTAAATGAGAGGCCATGGGAGGGCTCTCGGTGGGCCCTGTGGTGATTGATTCCACTAATGACAGGGCTTTGTGACTTTTCTCTAGCTAGTAATAGATGGCTGAATGGGTTGAGGAAGCAGCTTGCTGTGCAAATAAATGACTAATGATCTACAAGCAGCCCCCCCCCTCACCCACACTCTGTGATATTTCCTCTCCTCCCCCTCCTTATGCGCAGGACAATGCTGCTGGTGCTATCAGCCTCTCCTTCTTCACATCTCTCTTATCTCCAGCGCTCACAGAAAAGGAATTGCTTCTCACACCACTAGTCTTCCTTCATTCCTCCCCGATAAAGCTCTTTTCAGCCGTCAAGAGATACAAATCCGATTTATTAAAGCATCATATTAACGGCAGTTACCACTTGATGTTAGATGCTTTACACATTGACTTTAAGGCACCAATCCTCTTTGCCACATCCATCATGGTGGGGTTGTTTCAGCTACTTTTTGTACACAATCACAAAACCAATAATTGTCAGGTCTAGACTGAGGTTCAACATAGACACATATGCCCAAAAATGCAATAAGGGCCTTATTTATCAAAGTCCGAATTTATCTGACATTTTATTGGAAAAAGGCCAACCACGATTGGACCTTATTTATTTTTAAAAAAGCGAAATCTTATTGGATCAGGGACAAATGCAAAGAAATCGGGCGAAAATCCGAATCGTGCGGTTTTGTGGACTTTTTTTCCTGGATTGCTTGATTTTTCTCAGGCTTTTTCTGGAAAAGCCAGAATTTTAAGATTCTTATTCCAATGCAGACTGCAGAAACTTCCAAATAAGATAGGGACGTCTCCCATTGACTTATATACAATCTTGGTAGGTCTGAGATGCTGGATTCTCTGATTTGTACTTTTTCCATCCTCGGGGTATAATAGAAAATTAAAAAAAATTAATAAAAATTTAGACTTTATAGTAAAAAAAAACCTTGATTTTTTTCGAGTTTTTGGCATTCAGACTTTAATAAATAACCTCCTTTGTATTGACTGTATATGGCATCTTACAGCCGCCCCTTAAAATCTACAGATTGCCAGTCCAGGCCTGTTCATTGTAGCCAATCATGATTTTATTTTATTTATTTTATTAATGGAACTATAGTGATCAATTATTACTGCTAATAGTTGTTATGGTTACTGAAATTATAGGTAAATGATTTCAGTCCAGCTTCAGTTACAGTTTAACTACAACTGGGAGCTGGAAGGGTGCAACTAGCTACAGGGAGACCTAAGTTCAATTACTGGTGATGACTGGTGTCAATGCCTTGTGGTAAACCATTTAGAACTTAAAGTTTGTTTACAAACAAAATGAATAATGTAAATATAAAATTATAATGATATACAATATGTTCCATTATTTGCGAGAGCGAGACAAATTGAGCCCTGCAAGAGGATCAGTGGCTTCTTCTCCAAAATGAAGAGATAAGCAAAAAATCTTAATTGCAGATATTTGACTTTGATGCATAGAGCCTTTAGCTTTCTGGAAACCAGGCCACAGACTATGGTGCAGCATTATCAATATCATAATGAACTGGCAGGGAGATTGTGTTTACTAAATCTTAATTTGCTACTAAAATGCAGATGTAATGAAAGCCAGCATCCATTCATTTCAATTAACAAAAGAGATTGTTGTTCTTGCTCAAAAGTCAGTAGATGGATTTGCAACTTGCTACTTGCACAATAATCCCTGCTAAGGGAAACCTTAAAGAAAAAAACACACAAAGTCAATAGGGCTCAGCAGAGTTTACACCCTCTGCTCCAGGGTTTGCTGTATGGTAGTTACGGCAATGCGAATCCTGGATTCCCTATTACAAAATGCTAGGTGACATAACGCTAATAACCCCTTTATTTAAGGGATTCAAATTCAGCTTGGTTAATACTAAAAAAAAATTAGATGTGTTTGCCATCCAATAACTAAAAAAGCAGCTGAAAATGGCAAGTCATGGCTTGTGGTAGCTTCTCCACCAGCATTTTCAAGATAAACACCAGTGATTGGCTGACACTGCCCTTGACTCCCATTAAATTTTATCGTATCCATCTGTCACTACAGATTATGACCCAAAAATGCACACTTGAGTACAGATTTTGGAGGATGTCCTATATCTGCCATTATCTTAAAGGAGAACTAAACCCTAAAAATAAATATGGCTAAAAATGCCATATTTTATGTACTGAACTCATTGCACCAGCCTAAAGTTTCAGCTTGTCAATAGCAGCAATGATCCAGGACTTGTAATATAAGATGATGCTACAAGGCTGATTATTAAATTCTGATGCAAATAGCACTGGTTTCTGAGCTGCCATGTAGTCATTATCTGTATTAATTACTAATTAGCCTTATATTGTGATATTTATATTCTTTGTGTACTGTATATTGTGAGTGGGTCCCTAAGCTCAGTAAGTAACAGCAGCACAGAGCATGTGCAGCGAACCAGTAGAAAAGAAGATGGGGAGCTACTGGGGCATCTTTGGAGACACAGATCTTCAGTGCTAAATAGCTGTGGTTGCCTTGGGCTGGTACAGTAGCACAAAACACAATGTACAACATTTCTACCTACTTCTTTATGTCAGGTCCAGACTTAGAATTAAAATAGGCCCTGGCTTGTCAGAGGCCCAATCAGACCCCACAGAGGCCCAAACAGCCCCCAACAGCCCACTAAATACTGACTTTCTATGGCACCTTATAGCAGCCCCTCTGGCATTTGCCAGAACCCACAGATTGCTCGTCTGGGCCTGCTAGTGGTCCATCACTACAGCACCTGGACTGTCCCGTTTCCCTTCCCGTTCCCTCTGCTTGCCTGGACCATCCCCTCTTCCTGATCGAAGGAGGAAATCCAGGTAAAAATGTACAGGCGCGGGTGGGTGCCGGGACCTTCAAATCAGCCACGATGGGCCTTGGACATCCAGTCTGACCCTTTTCATAAAACTTCTAGTTTAGACACACTTGCTATTCAGCCCTTGAGGTTGCATATTTAGCAATTAAGGGGTTAAGGATAAAATGACTCAAACATTGTTGAAACAGACTAAAGCAATGTTAAATCCAAAACAAAACTCTTTGTTATTGGTTAATTGAAAATAAAAATATCAACGTATTTAAAAATAATTCATATCTACATCTTTAAAATAGTGTTTAAAAGAAGCATTTTAATATGTTGAAGCCTTTAGACATTGTAATTAGAATATCTGCAAGAGTGCCATCTTTATTGTATCAGTGATATAAATTACAGATATTTATTTAATCTCTGCATATTTTTCCTGCCCAAATCACAGGTTAGTTACAGCTTATGAAGCTATCTCCAGATACTGTACATCGTCCTTGAATAGCAAAAATGCCATAGACTCTGTGGGGTACAAGAGGTGGCTGACGTCAGTCTCAGCATGCCACCACGCTGGGTGCAATCACATTTGCTAGAGGGAGGCTGGCAGGTGGGCAGCAGCCACCTTGGAGCTCAAGATAATGTCACACATGGGAGGTTATCAGAGACTCTTAAAGAAATAGTTTTGCTTGGTAAATAGACTGCTCCTGTAAGTAACGTAAGATTGCTGGTATTGTGGGAATATTATACATGGCTTGATAACTTTGAATATGACATCCGGAGTTCCTGTTTAATATTAAAGGGAATGTGTACCCAGGACAGAGATTAGGTTTAATTCTAGTTAAATTAACTAATATTTCCTGCTATACTATCACTGTTCAGGATGAGTTCAGTTAAATGGAGATAAAGGTGCCCATGCTGCTGTGTTGGAAACAACAAAAATGAAACAGTATTGAAGACAATATATAGTTTGCTTGATGCTTCTTGATGAGTAAAAAAGGTGTTCATGTACCTAAAGCTGGCCTTACACAGGCCAATAAAAGCAGTCAACTTAGGTCCTCCAGATCGAGTCAGTAGGTTAATTCGGACTTTTCACAAGATTGCTCTCTATGGTTTCTTCCCCAGAACAATGGTTGGGTGCTACACGGATAGGACCACTGACGCCTGATACAAGAGCAGGACTATTGACAATATACCAGAAGCCAACAGGTTGTTATTATATGATTGTCTACAGCATAAACTCACAAATTGTGTGCTCCACTGCTGTTAATAAATCATATTTATGTGTTTAGTATATAAACAGAGCTAAAAATGGGATTGCTGTATAAATGTGAAATTCCATAACAACCAGCATAATGGCACTTTATAGCCTTGTTTTTGGTTTTACCATTATCAAAATGTTGATGAGGAGTTCAGTAGCAGTGGCTGAGGTATCAGATTAAATTCCCACACTATGGAGACGTATTCAGTACAAGTGGATAATGACATGACATAAGTAGCTTTGATTAATCCTTCAATTCTCAACTTATTTCTCAAGTACCACCAACAATTAATAGAACTCGTATTTTGTAAAATGAACACGAAAAATGTATATATATATATATATATATATATATATATATATATATATATATATATATATATATATATATGTAAATGTTATTTTCAACCTAAATACAAGCTTAGCGCAGGAAACTTAGAAGCAGGAAACTCTGCATTAAAATTCTTTCTGTCTCATTTAAATAGATTGTTTTGATTCCTGGATTTAATATAGCACTAAAGTCTACACTCTATATTTAATACAGCACTAAACTCTGCACACGACTAACAGGGGAAGAACTACTGAGTGCCAATGTGCATGGCTTTGTCTGCCAACCACAATGCTTACCATCCAAATTATCCAGGTACTATTCTGTTTCTAGATACTTGGACTTCATTTCCATTATTACATCCAACCCCCCCTTTTTCTAGCTGTAATATATAGATCATAATCCTGAAATACAGCAGGCTAAGATCTTTAAGAGTATTAGCACATGGGCCTATTCTGCTCAGCAGACAGGGATGTCATCTGCCATTAAAGGGCGTGTTTCACCTTTGAATTAACTTTTAGTATGTTATAGAAAGGCCAATTCTAAGCCACTTTTCAATTGGTCTTCATAATTTTTTTATTTTTTTTATAGTTTTTTAGTTATTAGCCTTTTTCTTTGGATTCTTCCCAGCTTTCAATTGGGGGTCACTGACCCCATCTAAAAAACCAATGCTCTGTAAAGCTATACATTTATTGTACTTGCTGCTTTTTATTACTCATCTTTCTATTCAGGTCCTCTCCAATTCTTATTTCAGTCTGTTATTCAAATCAGTGCATGGTTGCTAGGGTAATTTGGACCTTAGCAACCCGATTGCTGAAATTGCAAACTGGAGAGCTGCTGAATAAAAAGCTAAATAATTCAGAAACAACAAATAGTAAAAAATTAAAACCAATTGCAAATTGTCTCAGAATATCACTCTCTACATCAAATAAAGTTAATTTGAAGGTGAACAACCCCTTTAATTTCTATGGTAATCATGATCACCATAGGGTGCACCCATATAATCACTATGATTCTTCCTAAGGAGGGCAGTAGAGAAAACTTCTCAAGGACCATGATCTTACTTGACAGCACTGGATTCCTGACCCATACCTTTTCCACAAGACACTTCAGCTAGCTGTTCTCTTTGTGCATTTTATATATATAGGCTTTGATAGTGATTGTGAAGATGGGCTTCACTAAGGCAGGGATTGATGGATTTTATAGGCTCGAGCTCCCCTTGAAGGACTAACTTTTGTTCAAAGCCCTTTTAGTGTATAGCTAAGTTACAAGTTACTAGGAAAACATTGCCATAACTGCCATCCATTACTAGTAGAAATAATCTAGTGGTGTTAGTGTTCAGTTACAAGTATCATCCTAATTGACTTTCTAGGGTATCTAGGCATTTTCCCAAGTCTGACTTTACATGGGCTGTCTGGTTCAAAACTTGATTCAATTGTCAGATTGACTAGAAATTAATCTGCCCAAGAAAAACAGTCCCATGCGCTGACATCATCAGCCTGCCTCCTAAATATCACTGCACTGCCCCTGATGTCATGAGCTCAGCCTAGAGTCCTGCGCGAAACCAATTTCTAAGACCCAGACCCGTCCCAAGCCTGCGACCCGAACCGCAACCCGTATATTTACCCACTTTGATCCGCTACCTGACCCGTACCCGCAACTGACTTATCTGCAACCCGACCAGCAACCAGCCGACCACCATCAAACAGGAAGTGATGGTGCTGCAAACCGGAAGTGACGTCATCAAAAGTGGGCGGACAGAACCAAGTTTTGTAAAACTGAAATATAGACAATATTACATAAGATAATAAATTTAGATGAGACCCGCAACCAGACCCGTGGCCCATAGACCCGCACCTGAAACTCCTCCCCTCATTCCGCACAGTGCATGCTTTTTTTGCGGGTACTCGACCCACTGCAGGACTCTAGCTCAACCCCATGTCCTGATCCTTGTTGGAGAAGAGGTGGCAACCATACATGAAACCCAAATCTAAATGGCCATCAGACTGAGCCAACCACCCCTGCCTCCCACCATTGCCCCCCACGGAGTAGTAGCCCCAAAGTTTAGGAACCATTGATCTAAGGAGAATTAAAGAGAAAAGCATTCACATAATATGGTATAAATTCCATTTCCACTCTGGCAGAAAAAAACAGTCCGATTTCAATCAGCGGATTTCAGTCTTGCGTTTCTTTGCTGAAATCTGCCGAGTGTGCTCGTTCCAGAGCTGACACAAGGATTACGGATGAGAACTGAGAAGAGGATTCTGCTAGCGGTCAGGGATTATTATCTGCCTGTGGATTTCAGATGGCTGATTTCTGCCAGTCTGGTCCTATCTTAAAGCACCGGTACATTAGTTAGCTGAGTGTACCAAACATTCCTTTATTAGCATTGGCATTCTTATACATATGAGTGGTGGCTGCCATGTTGCTTGACTGAATTATTCACCACTGTTAGCTTTAAGATAAAGCAACACAAATAAAAGGTATAATGTCAATGTGAGGTGCAGTTGCATTTATATCTAATCAGAATGGCTCTAGCCAACCAAGCAACTTGCTGTGCTCTCTTATTAATAATCACAAACATAATCCTTTTGTTATCTTATGTTTATAGGGCTTACATAAGGAATGTTCTCTGCACACTATAATCTGTTTCGTTCATTCTGTCAAAAAGAGAATATTATCCTTCATTGCCTGCTACCCCAGATCTGTGCAGTGCAGCCTTCCATGTGTCCTAGGGATGGGAAGCCTTACATATTAACACATACACAAAAGATTATCCATGCGACAGTGAAAAAGCAAGAGACTGAGTTGCTTTCACACAAAAATGCTCCAAATTGCCCATGGGCTCCCAGTAATTAGCTTACGCCACGGCTTAACTAGCTGTTTCTCCTGCCACGCACCATTGATAAGTCTCTCCACCAATGAAACTGTTAAATCGTATTAGTGGAAAACCGCTGCTCTCTGTGTCACATTTCAAAAAGAACAGTTTATAATTTTAATATTTTACAAGTGACACTGTCACCTAGCAACAAGCTTGTATGCCCACCCAATTGTGTTTGGCCCTCTCCTAACCCTTTCATACCCAGCAACTGATTCTTAGTAATAATGCATCTACTTTATTCCATAAGGTATCATGGTGGGAGACAAAGGGGCAGATTCAGTAATCCTCTTTCACCAGACTTGACTTCTCCACCTCAGACCAGGCGAACTGCTAAAATGAAGCTATGAATGGTTGCTGGCGACAATTCACCCTTTAGTGAATCTGCCCCATAGTATTTTCTTCTCTGTGCTAGTGGCATAGAATTTAATGCCCCCCTATACAAAATTACTAAGGGCCACTCCCTCCTACACAGTCTAATAATATCTCATTATAATGTGATTATCCTGCATGGAGCCTGCTCTGGGACAAAAACCTTTCTTCCTTATTCTGAGACCATGCATTTTATGGTGCAAAGATTAGGACAGGGTGGAAAACAGTTACTATTCTCTAATATACCATATCAGGCTAGTATGATGGTTTGGTGCCTGTGAGGCATGGGGAAATTTTCTCAAAAAAAAAAATACTTTTCTTGACGAAAAAAAATCAGAGGTTTATTTAACTTTCCAGACTCTTATTTAACAGTTCAGAAACTTGCAAAGCAGACTGTTACAAATAAATGATTTCTACATCATACAGCACCACTTGTTTAAAATAGCACTTCCAACTTGTGCTTTACAATTGACTCCCCTGCTTTCTAATCACTCCAGCCTTTTATAGGAGTCAGAACTCCCACCATGCACTGCAGCATTCCCTTTAAATTCCAGGAAGTGCTGCTGTCCTGCCTCTTAAGAGGTGCAAGCCACCACATCAGGCTGAATCACAGGTAAAACTTTTAACTTCAAAGCTGCATTTGCAATTACACTGTATTTTAAAATCCTTCACAATATAGTTACCACAAATTACATTTCCTATGTGTATGTGTACACTGTAGCATTTACCTTACACATTTAAATGTAACACACAATACCAATAAGGTGTTTAACACAAGCTATGGTTAATTACATGCATGGTTCACAGATGCTGAAAGATTTAGAGTAAAGAAAGGAAAGTGCATTAGGTGGCCAGCCTAATGGAGAAAAGGAAAAGTAACAGAAAAGAATACCATTCACCCAGCATAGGTCTGTCAGTCCATGTGAACACTTGCATTAAAACCAGTGTGATAGATTTTAGTACATATTATATACAATTTGAAGCAGTACCATTCACATCTCCACAGTGCCCAAGCCACATTACATGGGGGCTCCTGCAGGAAAGGTAGCAAGAGAGCAGAGAGGACAATATCCACTGCCTAATGTGAGACATTTCTCATGGGATTTGCCACCATTCCAACAAAATAAGGGTAGTCCTTCATTTAGTCATGTATATATTTGTGTTTCCCAACGAACTGCAAAACCCGTGCCGGAGTGCAAAAGGATTCCAAGTACAGAAGATAATAGCCGGAGAGTAAGTTTTTTTGTTTTAAAATTTCATTTCTTTATTTGTAGAAAGTCCTGTGATCTGAGTCCCATTGTATTTTTTTTTTTATTACAGAGCATTGGGAAACAATGCCAAGGCAATTTACAGCTGTGACAGTGTGCTACAGAAAAATGCCACATGCTCATAAGTGTGTGAAAAATTAGATTGTTGAAATATTCAGAGGGGGAATTTTGCAAAAATTTTAGTTTTGACTGAAAAATACACTCAAAAAAATAACCCTTAACTTTACTAAATAAAAAAGGTGTCGTTTTCCCAAACACTAGGTGCACACGGTCGAATTTTCCAGCACATGTATAATAACTAATATTACTTGGAGGAAATGGCATTTCAGAAATGATTATGGGTATCTGTTGTCAGTGTGGGCAAGAGACATGTAATTGAAGTGATGGATAAATGCAGTGTTTCTAAATACTATTAGGGATACTAATGTAATAATGAGGGAGTCTGCCTTTCTTCACCTGCTGCAGTTCTTGTCTTCTCTCTGCTGGACATGTCTGAATCTTTATATTCCTACTGCACAGTAATGCAGGTGATTAGGATGTATGTTATTATATATTAGCAAAAGGGAAGTATGGAAAGGGATTTTTGTCTAAGCTGTTAATGGCTGTGAATTTGTGAAGGTTTCATTACAAGCATCCCCTGACAATATGGGGCTGTAGGAAGATATCAGCTGTTACAAAACCAAAGTGTAAGGTGTAAAAAAGGAATCTGTGAAGTGGTGAGAATGCTTTTCAAGAAGCAATTGTACTGGTGGATACAATAGATGCTTTAAAGGGGTGGTTCACTAAGTTTACTTTTAATATGTAATAATACGGCCATTTCTAAGCAACTTTTCAGTTAGGCTCCATTATTTATTTTTGATGGACAGCCGCTGAATAAAATGCTAAATAACACAAAAACCACAAATGATAAAAAATAAAGATTGCAAATTGTCTCAGAATATCACTCACTACATCATAATAAAAGGTAGCTCAAAAGTGAACAACTCCTTTAGCAAGGGAGACAAGGTTATTAATATTACATGCACAGTTGAATCACAGAACAAATGCTGTCAGTTAGGATGTCACTTTTCTGAGGCAAAAAGGAGACAGATTCCATGTTTTCAATGCATACACTGGTTTTGCCTAGTGGATCAACAAGACATGATCAAGACCCAGTAGCTGCCATCAGGGACCAAGAGTAAACTGTAGCAGAGGATCTGAAGTTTCCAAATGTAAGACTAAAATTGATTCAATAGGTTTAGTGGGCCATATAAAAGTGCTATCATTGGATGCAGATCTTCTGCCAACTATAGCAGAAATACAGCTATCATATGATCCATTATTCTCCTGGCTTTTCCTCTTTGAGGAAACGAAAATTACATTTTGGAATGGATTTCAAGTTGGGAAATGTGAAAAAAAAAGACATGGCGAGATTTAAATATTTGAATTTCAAAAACTATCCCTTCAAAAACCCAGAAGCGAAGAGGCGTCAAAGAAGAATCGGCGCGCAAATAAGACGTGCCCATGCTTCCACAGGTACCCTTACACTAGGCAGCTAAGCAACAGGAGGTCCAGTGTTGACAATTTCAAGTTTATGAACTTATGTATTGGCCATGCATACTAACCAGCAATCCATTTTAATCATGGTACAAAAGGGACATGGCTAGACAAAATTGTGTCTTGGTGGGTCATGGCTAGGATAATGTGTTTAAGTCAGTTAGTTACAACTACACATTAAAGGCACAATTACATGTTTTTATTTAAAGAGTCACCTTTAAGTATGGTGTATTACATAAATGTATATACTGTAAATATGTATACATGTATATAAACACAGCTGCTAGTCCCTCGTGCCTGTGTTCTTTTGGCATTGTTTCCTTCTAGTTATACTCAAGTCTATGGGGGCATTCTGCAAAATATGATAACTAGAGGGGAGTGAACATAATATGGGATGCACAGTAATAAATTAATGAAGTGAATACATATAGGGGAAGATTTAAGAGTCAAATTTAAAAATTCAAATTTGAAGTCTTTATGGTCAAAACGGTCAAATTCAACTATGGAATTATCCAAACTCAATTCGAGTTTTTAAAAAAAATCAAATTCGATTTTCAAGATTTATCATACTCTGGCCCTTTAATAATTCAAATCTGACTATTCGCCACCTAAAACCTGTTGGATTTATGTTCAATGGGAGAGGTCCAGTGACAACTTGAAAATGTTAATAGCTTTCCACACATTCGAGTTTTTTTCGGAGAAAAAACTCGAATCGAGTTTGGTCGATTTCGAATTAGTTATATTCATCTGCGTTTTAGATATTAGTATTTTTTCTTGCATAACCCCCCAATCGAATTTCAAGTATATTCGAATTTATGGAAATTTTAAAAATTCCACCTTTGATAAATGTGCCTCCCCATAATGTATTAATATAAATTAGCAAAAAGTGGGAAAACAAAAACATGATAGTCTACCATTAAGTATGTAGAGTAACAGTGTAAATTTGGTTTGGTTGGGATGATTAAGAGGTACAATAGTATATCATAGTTTATCAAAGGGTATACAGAGTTCAAACACCCCTGTCTACCTGTCAACCCCCCTGAAACCAGCGAATTTAAAGCGTAAGCATTTTGGTGCCGGGGTCTGCCTCTGTGTGCATCCAACAGGGCACATTATATTCACTAGTATACTTGTAAGCTGGCCATAGATGCAAAGATCTGATTGTTCGAATCCTCGAACGATCGGACTTCCCTATCTCCAGACCTGCCACTAACCTTTCAGATCAAATAAAGTAGAAAAAGAACAGATCAGCCGATGTTCTGCCCCTGACAGCAATCGTACGAAAGTTATGTCTGACAAAGCTGGTGACAGTCTCCCACTGAAAATCTGATCGGCAATACATGCAGAGATATTATCGGCAGCCGACAGAAATCTTTTAACCTGTCCAATCAACCAAACGACCGATCTCCAAGGGGCGAAAAATGTCAGGACTCTCCACACACAGTCAGAAAATCGTACAAATCGAGGATTTGTACGATCGGATCTTTGCGTCTATGGCCAGCTTTAGGAGCAGTGGCAGGTAGGGATGTAGCGAACGTCGGAAAAAAAGTTCGCGAACATATTCGCGAACTTGCGCAAAAATGCGAGCGGTTCGCGAACGGTTCGCGAACCCCATAGACTTCAATGGGAAGGCGAACTTTAACATCTAGAAAAGACATTTCTGGCCAGAAAAATGATTTTAAAGTTGTTTAAAGGGTGCAACGACCTGGACAGTGGCATGCCAGAGGGGGATCAAGGGCAAAAATGTATCTGAAAAATCTGCCTGTGTGTGCTTGGAAGAGATAGTGTAGGGGGAGAGCTGTTAGTGATTTCAGGGACAGATGATAGTAAGTTTGCTGGCTAGTAATCTGCTTGATACTGCTCTGTATTGGAGGGACAGAAGTCTGCAGGGATTTGAGGGACATTTTAGCTTAGGTAGCTTTGCTGGCTAGTAATCTACTGTTCTCTTTAAACAACTGCCATACGTTGACCTTGTAGGCATTGTTTGCCCAGTTTTTTTGGACGCAGCCACTGAAGCACAGTTGCCAGAAAAAATATGCCATATAAATGCTGAAAATAGTCATTTTTCGCCATACGTTGACCTTGTAGACATTGTTTGCCCAGTTTTTTTGGACGCAGCCACTGAAGCACAGTTGCCAGAAAAAATATGCCATATAAATGCTGAAAATAGTAATTTTTCGCCATACGTTGACCTTGTAGACATTGTTTGCCCAGTTTTTTTGGTTGCAGCCACTGAAGCACAGTTGCCAGAAAAAATATGCCACATAAATGCTGAAAATAGTCATTTTTTGCCATATACGTTGAGTCAACGTATGGCAAAAAATGACTATTTTCAGCATTTATATGGCATATTTTTTCTGGCCTCTGTGCTTCAGTGGCTGTGGCCAAAAAAACTGGGCAAACAATGCCTACAAGGTCAACGTCGTGTTCTCTGCCAGAATTAAATCTGGTGTAAGGTCCTCATCTCCTTCATCTTCTTCTGGCAATAATGGTTGCGCATTACTCAGTTCAAGAAACTCATTGGAAAATAACTCCTCTGACCCCAGTGAAGAAGGGGCACCGGTGGTGGAGGAAGTGTTACGTGGGGTGGCCATAGCAGTGGAGGATGAGGAGGATGTTGTGGTAAAGTTAGAAACGGTAGAGGATGGGGTGTGCTGTGTAAGCCAGTCAACTACCTCTTCAGCATTTTGGGAGTTCAGGGTCATTGGCTTTTTAAAACTGGGCAATTTGCTAGGGCCACAGGATTGCATAGCAGCACGGCCCCTAGCACGGCCTCTGCGTGGCGGCCTGCCTTTGCCTGGCATTATTTTTAAAAAAACAACAACAACAACAAAAACTCAGTTGGTTTTTCTGGAAACGATAATACACACAGCTAGATGGCGGGTTGAAGAAAACACTGTGCAAATAATGCCTACAAAGTCAACGTATACACTACTACAGCGGTGGATACGGATTACGTAAAATATATGAATGCTGCTTGAAAAAAAGTAACTCAAGTGGTTTTTCTAGAGACGATAATATTATCAATATTTAGACAAAATGTGAACAAGGTCACACAGCTCGATGGCGGGTTGAAGAAAACAGTGTGCAAATAATGCCTACAAGGTCAACGTATACACTACTACAGCGGTGGATACGGATTACGTAAAATATATGAATGCTGCTTGAAAAAAAGTAACTCAAGTGGTTTTTCTAGAGACGATAATATTATCAATATTTAGACAAAATGTGAACAAGGTCACACAGCTCGATGGCGGGTTGAAGAAAACAGTGTGCAAATAATGCCTACAAGGTCAACGTATACACTACTACAGCGGTGGATACGGATTACGTAAAATATATGAATGCTGCTTGAAAAAAAGTAACTCAAGTGGTTTTTCTAGAGACGATAATATTATCAATATTTAGACAAAATGTGAACAAGGTCACACAGCTCGATGGCGGGTTGAAGAAAACAGTGTGCAAATAATGCCTACAAGGCCAACGTATACACTACTACAGCGGTGGATACGGATTACGTAAAATATATGAATGCTGCTTGAAAAAAGTGACTCCGGTGTTTTTTCTGGAGACGGTAATATTATGGATATTTAGACAGAATGGGAACAAGGTCACACAGCTCGATGGCGGGTTGAAGAAAACAGTGTGCAAATAATGCCTACAAGGCCAACGTATACACTACTACAGCGGTGGATACGGATTACGTAAAATATATGAATGCTGCTTGAAAAAAGTGACTCCGGTGTTTTTTCTGGAGACGGTAATATTATGGATATTTAGAAAGAATGGGAACAAGGTCACACAGCTCGATGGCGGGTTGAAGAAAACAGTGTGCAAATAATGCCTACAAGGCCAACGTATACACTACTACAGCGGTGGATACGGATTACGTAAAATATATGAATGCTGCTTGAAAAAAGTGACTCCGGTGTTTTTTCTGGAGACGGTAATATTATGGATATTTAGACAGAATGGGAACAAGGTCACACAGCTCGATGGCGGGTTGAAGAAAACAGTGTGCAAATAATGCCTACAAGGCCAACGTATACACTACTACTGCGGTGGATACGGATTACGTAAAATATATTATGGCTGCTTGAAAAAAGTGACTCCGGTGTTTTTTCTGGAGACGGTAATATTATGGATATTTAGACAGAATGGGAACAAGGTCACACAGCTCGATGGCGGGTTGAAGAAAACAGTGTGCAAATAATGCCTACAGGGCAAATAATGCCTAAAAGGTCAACTTATACACTACTACAGCGGTAGTAAAATAAAAAAAAGTAAAATAAAAAAAAAATGAATATTAAAAAAAAAAAATTAAAGTTGGTGCTGCTGAACTACTAGGAGCAGCAGATTAGCACACCAGTCCCACTCCCCAACACTGCTAGACTAATAGCACTGGGCTCTTATAGTAGTAGTAGTAGTAGTAGTAGTAGTAAAACAACAAAAAAATAAATAAAAGCAGTCCTTACAAGGACTACTGTTATTGCAGCAGTCAGCAGATGAGATCAGAAGCAGGACAGCTGCCCACTGCAGCTACATACAGAGCACTGCAGTAGAAGGTAGATTACTAGCCAGCAAAGCTACCTAAGCTAAAATGTCCCTCAAACCCCTGCAGACTTCTGTCCCTCCAATAACAGAGCAGTATCAAAACGATTACTAGCCAGCAAACTTTCAACTGTCCCTGAAATCACTAACAGGCAGCAGCTCTCTCCCTACACTATCTCTTCAGCACACACAGGCAGAGTGAAAAAACGCTGCAGGGCTTCGGTTTTTATAGGGAAGGGGAGTGGTCCAGGGGAGAGCTTCCTGATTGGCTGCCATGTACCTGCTGGTCTGGGGTGAGAGGGCAAAAAAAAGCGCCAACAATGGCGAACCCAAAATGGCGAACGTCGCGCGACGTTCGCGAACTTCCGGCGAGCGCGAACACCCGATGTTCGCGCGAACAAGTTCGCCGGCGAACAGTTCGCGACATCTCTAGTGGCAGGTGGACAGGGGTGACTTGACAGTTTGAGGGCAGATAACACACCATGTGCCATTAACCTTCAGGTACTTGGATATTGTATAAACTGTATCAGAATGTTAAAGTTGGGATTTAAAGACAGTTTGTGAGTCATTTCTCTTTAGCACCTGGCTGTGACTCTTTCAGCCTTGCACCTTTTGCTGACATCCAGATAGCCATGTGTCATTGTTTGTCAAGAGTTATAAGAGTTCGCCATAGAGCTTTGTTACACACAGAAAATTATCTTCTCAAAAAGGTTTGCATGGATGGCTCAGATATGACAATCTCAAGGGCTGAGTTAAGTGAGATTTGTGCTTGCTGCTTTTCACAGACATTTATGAGACTGTTCATCCATACAAGGCGGACTCAAAGGCGCAAGGACTTGTTGGAAATCGGTGACAGGTGACAAGTTAGAGAGGGTTGTTTATGAAAATTTACTGGCCACAATGACGGAATCTTGACGTTTTCAGTCAAAGAGAGGATCATGACACCGTGCAATCCAATACAAAAACAATTTGCAATATTTTTGGGTAAAAAAACTCGAAACATTCTATGCCATCTCTGTCATTACAAGTTGTGCCTGGAAATCAAATAAGTGTTGTGTATCTCAACTTCCTGAAAGGTAATTCACTCACTATTTTAAATGTATTTTATTATACTGCCACTTTCCTATTGGGTTTATCATTTCATTTATACCACTGGAAGCCCCTTACAGAACGTAAGCAAGTTCATGCATATTATGTCTTAAAGGGACTCAAAACTAACATTTCCTAGCTTGTCCCCATACAAATTTCTTACTAAACTAGCTATATACATAAAGATCAGTTTGTTTGGTGAGATCACCCATGCTGGGCCAAATCAGGCTTATCTGATTGTTTGGAGTCTGGGTGAACGACTGGATCATGCTACATTCCTATGGAGGGTAGTCAGGAGAAGCCAATAAATTGGCAACTCAATTTGGAGGAGCCAAGTCAGCAGCCCTTATTGCCCGGGCCACATTTGCCCACCTTAAGAGGACAAACAGAAAAACTGCATTCGGGAAAGGGATAAGAAGGGCTGCATGAATCCATATTGGCTGCAAAACAATTCTGCTGGGTTTATATAACATTTTAATGATTTTTAGCAGACTCAGGGTATGACGATCCAAATTACGGAAGAATTCCTTATCTCCAAAACCCTAGGCCCCAAGCATTCCCCAAGATAATAGATTATCCCAAGATAATAGATCATATACTTGTATTCCCTTCCATCAAGTGAGGGTAGCCCTCTAAGAACAATATAATGGTACTGTATGTTAGTTTACTTTAAGGATGCCACATATATTGTATAAATCAAATCTAATCATATCTATCTATCTATTACATAAACAGGTATGGGTACTTTAATCCAGAATACTCGGGACCTGGGGTAGTATTGAATGTATAATACTCTTGTGTAAGTAGATATGTAGAACAAATTCAGTAGAAGTTTATTTCTATAAATCTCCAAGCCAAGACTTAACAGAATGCTATTGATTCCAAGCACCGCATCTGTAAATAAAGAGCATTTGTTAATGTCTGGAGAGGCCGTGTTTCTTTGGTTTCTGGTGTATTGATTAGGTTTTATTCTTTAGTATACTGCCATTCTGCTGTCTCCTTCACTCTACAACCAACACTTTCACCTGAACCTACAAGAAAAGATCTATTCAACTATCCACCCACCACTTAGTGTCTGCAGGAACTGACAATATGGGAAGATTTCTCTGGCATAAGCTGCACACGAACAGGCATGAGAAAAATGTCTTGCCTTTGTGCAAACGTGTACAGAGAATGTCAAGTGGCTGATGTCATTTTTGTTAGAAATGTTAAAATTTTGATGATCGGACCAGGCAGAGTTGTGACCATCAAAACTGTTTAAGCTTCTGTATATTAAAACGAAAATATACCATACCATATTTAAAAGATATTTTTACCTTTCTTTGAAATAGGTCACAGCTTACAAAGGTACTGTTTGCCTCAGTGCAGGCATTCTCTATAAGCAACAAATGCAAGATATCTATAGTAAATGCTTCTGCAGAGATAAGAATTATGACAGATCCCACTTAAACATGTACGCAAAACGCAAAACCATAGAAAAGTGCACTGATTAATGCATATCATAAAAATATAATCGGCGTATTAGAAGATACATTTTGCGGGTTATTTACTGAAATCTGAATTTATCTCGAATTTTATAATAATACAAAAAAGCTCAACCAAACTTCCATGCACGATTCTAGCTTATTTATTAATAAAAAAACCTCAATTTAATTGGATCGTGAAAGAACTCAATAAAATAGTGAAAACCCAAATAATACGAATTTTTTAAAGGTTTTTTCCAGAATCTATTTACCGGTATTATTTGTTTTTGACCGAAAACCCCAAAAAGGTCTGATTTTCAAGCTAAACCCAGAGCAGACCCTGATAACTTTAAATTGAGATAGGTGCCTCTCCCGTTGACCTAGACAGGTCTGAGATGGCTGATTTTCATATTCTGACTTTTTGCAGCATCAGGGTATAATAAATTATTATAATTTAAATTTTACCCTAAAAAGCCAGAACAGAAAAATTTGAGGTTTACTAAATAACCCCCCCCTTTATATTGGTGGCAACCATATTATTGCACACATATTATTACAATAAATAACTATTCAGTTGCCAGTGGAAATGCTTGTTAATCACTGAGCTACGGAAGAGGTTAAACAAGACTGGGATTTTTAGATGGCTTTTTCTCCCTTCATTCACATTATCCACAGTCCTTTGTAATTCATTCTGCCCTGTTCATATCCGTTTCTTTGCTGTGATAATTGGCTTGGCTGTCCGTTGACTTCATCGAGTGATAGAAAACTATCGGCCTAAATTTGATGTGAGAGAAGCCTCCTTAGCCAATTGGGCTGTAATGAGAGCATTATCTACAGTGTCTTCTACAGAGGGCACCTTAGCCATTTGTATTTCTCTTGTGAAACCGAGAGCCTTACCTGTGTTATTAATACAAATTCTATTATGGGAGAGAAATGTCTGGCAACGCATGGGGAAAGCAGATAACACTGGAGAAGATAGTCGTGTGTTATTTGTGCCTCAATTACTTTCTTCTCATCTCATGATTAATCACTTTAGCATTAATGAGTGCATGAATACAAGTTGTGTAGTTATGTGAAGGCCAGCCCTCGGGACCCACGGGTTTACCTACACAAAATCTTCGGTTAGCGGGCCCGCAACCTAGCACTTTAAAAGCCAAAATTTATAGACTTACGCCTGCCCCTTTTGTGACGTCACTGCAGGCCAGGCGCGGTCTATAAATAAAGGGGCAGCAGCAGGCCGGGTGCGGATTGGGAAAGGGCGGTTAGGGTCGGGTGTGGGTCGAGAGTTGTGCCATTACCCCTTGATTTTTGCTTAAAGGAGAACTCAACCCATTTGTAAAAAACAGAGTACCCCCACCCTAGGTAGACCTCCCTCCAGGCTAAATTCCCCCCCTAGGGAAACACCACATACTTTATACTTACCCCATGGTGCAGATTCTGCAAGCGGAGTTCCACACATCCATCTTCCCGGTTCTCGGTAAGCTGACTGGGAGATATACAATTTCCATGTAATTCTGTGCATGCGCAAACTGCTCCAACTGCGCATGTGCAGAAATACCAATTTCCCAGTCAGCTTACAGAGGAGCCGGAAGATGGCTGCGTGGAACTCCCCTGGCAGAATCTGCGCTGAGGGGTAAGTATAAAGTATGGGGCATTTCCCCGGGGGGGGGGGGTAGTTTAGCCTGGGGAGAGGAGGGAGGTCTACCTGGGGTGGGGGGTACTAGGTTTTTTACAAATGGGTTGAATTCTCCTTTAAAGGGGTGGTTTATCTTTAGGTTAACTTTAAGTATGTTATACATTGGTCAACTCTAAGCAACTTGGTCTTCATTAATTATTTTTTATCGTTTTTGAATTATTTGCAGTTTTTTTTTGGACTCTTTCCAGCTTTCAAATGGGGGTCACTGACCCCATCTCAAATCAAATGCTCTCTAAGACTACAACTGTATTGTTATGGTTACTTTTTATTGCTCCTCATTCTATTCAGGCCTCTCCTATTCATATTCCAGTCTCTTATTCAAATCAATGCATGGTTGCTAGGGTCATTTAAACCCTGGCGACCAGGGTAAATAATAAAAAATGAAAACCAGTTGCAAATTGTCTCACAATATCACTCTCTACATCATACTAAAAGTTAATTTAAAGGTGAACAGCCCCATTAATACTGACAATAGCTCAATATATTAGATGAGATTGGAACAATTACACATAAATTACATATATGTGTAAATGCTTTCATTTTTCGGTGCGTTATTGGTCTCCCACACAAATATAGCCTTTTTACACTTTTTTTGCCCATTCTGAAGGTTTCAGTTTGATGTAAAAAAACAAATCTCAAGTAAATATAATGTATTGTATTTATTTAGGAAAATGAGCTTTGCCCAGGATGTGTATGGGGTGACGAGGCAGCAGCACGTTCTTACGGCAGGATCCCTTTTTCTTTTCACATGGAGCAAGTAATCTATCAACCAGTTCTGTCATATTTCTTTGAAAAGACTGCAGAAGAAAGGTTACCATGGCAACTATATTTGTAAATTCACTGCAAAAGAGATTCAGCATCTGAACAACCTACATGCCAAGGCCTCTTGTCTAAGGGGACAAACTTCTTCAGTTTGACAAAAAAAAGAGAAAAAAAATTGCCTTTCTGCAGCGATCATTTTTATACCACAGCTGAGATACGGAGAATGGAGAAAACATCTTGACATACAACCTCGTTTACTCAGCACAAGTGGACGTGTGATTTAGAGAGAAACTGAAAAGGAAAAGATATGCGCGTGTAAAAGATACCTGCTTATATCTAATTAGTGTGCATTAAGGTCAAGTTTAATAAAGTCACTGCATAGAAAAAAAACCCCAGAAAACATAATCTGTTTTGTACGATAGGACTCATTGACAAAATGATAGGACTCAAGTACAAAGTGCAAAATAACAGGGCTACCTGACATGTTCTTCATACCCACAAACAATATTATTCCTAGAATTCCACCATGAGTGGACTCGCCACCAAATTGTGCTGCTTGTAGTTTAAAGGGGTGGATCACCCTGTCTGCATAGCTTGTGTCAGCCACTCCCTGCTGATGCGTTTCACGCCATTGGGCGCTTCATCAGAGGAGGCCACCTTTTCTGTATTATGCCTTCCTATATTTGTATCTTTCTGCCCTATTAAAGAGGTTGTTCACCTTTGAGTTAATTTTTAGTATGATATAAAGTGATTTTGTGAGACAATTTCAAATTGGTTTCCATTATTTATTAGTGGCTTTTGAGTTATATAGCTTCTTATTCAGCAGCTCTCAAGTTTGCAATTCAGCAATTTGGTTGCTAGGGTCTGAATTACCCTAGCAACTGTGCACTGATCTGAATATCTACTGGAATATGATGAGGGGAGGATCTGAATAGATATACGAGTAATAAAAAGTAGAAATAACAATACATGTGTAGCCTTACAGAGCATGTGCCTTTTAGATGGGGTCATTGAGCCCTATTTAAAAGCTGGAAAGAATCAGAAGAAGGCAAATAATTCAAAAACTATAAAAAATAAATAAAGGCCAATTGAAAAAGTTGCTTAGAATTTGCCTTTGTATAACTAATAAAATGTAATTTAAAGGTGAACCATCCCTTTAATAACATAGGCATCAATCAAAATTATAAGCAGCCAGGTGCCAACCATAAATATACCTTACATGTAAAAATCTTTTATTGGAAGTAGAAGTGCTATTTTTGAATTTACTTATCAGCAGTGAGTTGTTCAGACATTGTTAAAGGGCATGTAAAGGCAAAAAAATACAATCCCATTTTTACTTTCTTGAATGAAAAAGAAACCTATCTCCAATATACTTTAATCAAAAAATGTTTACCGTTTTTATAAGAAACCTGACTATATGCAGTGAAATTCTCCCTTCATTTACTGCTGTGGATAGGAATTGGCAGATGGTCCCTAACTGCTGAGCAGGGAAACAATCATACTTATGACCAGCAGGGGGAGCCCCCACCTTACTTTCCAGCCATGCTGAACTCAAGCAGCTTTGTTTATGACGATCCCTAAGCAGCCCAGACCACACTGAGCATGTGCACAGTCTTAGTCTTGCAAAGATGTTTAACAAAGTTACAAGATGGTGACCCCCTGTAGCCAACTTTGAAAGCATAAATTATTTGTTTGATTAGGCTTGTGTTGCAGTAAGTTCACGTTTATACTTAGTATACAAAATACAGCATTTCTAGCCTTATTCTATTTTAGACTTTACATGCCCTTTAAGATGGCCATACATGTGCAGATTTATCCTTATGCCCGACCTAACTACTCAGATTAAATAAAGTAGTAAATAGAACAGATCAGACAATGTTCTGGCCATTAATGCACAGACAGCAATCATACAAAATCATACAAAATCATACTACAAATCATACTACAAATAGTATCAGACAGTCACCCACTGATATCGCAATACAAGCAGAGATATTATCGTAAGCCGACAGAAATCTTCTAACCTGTCTGATCGACTAAACAACCAATCACCATGGTATGAAAAATGTTGGGGCGATCCACACTCAGCCCGAAAATCGTCTGAACTTTATCTTTGCATCTATGGCCCGCTTAATTCTCTTGCTTATACAATAGGGCTGAATACAGAATAAAGAATACATTATATCTCAATACTTTTAAACAACTCCAAACAGTAGTAAATGTTACTCTGGAGCAGCAATTACCACCACCCAATCAGATGCTTTCATAAGTATTACTGCTTTAGACAAATTACAGCAAGTAGTTGATTTGTAGAAATAGGTTTCTCTTCTGGAGTAACACTGATTAAGTTTTCTGAATTCCTCTCTTGGTATCAGATATGGTTAACCCTGAATATAACAATTAAATGACTAAAAAGTCACTGCAACACCTACATGTTTTATTGCAAGATTAAATTATTACTACAGATGCATTTTGCACAGACAGGACTGCACCATATTTAGTTGCAAGTCCACAGAGGGATTTTTATACAGTATATTAATGCATATATAAGAACCCCCCCAGGCCCTTGGGTAAATATATATATATAAACATGGCCTTGATTATTTCCTAGCTATTAGTGTTAGTGATTTAAAAAAAAATAATGATCTTGGATTCCAGAAAAAAAGCATCTTGTTATTAAAGGAAAGCAATTATACACGGTTATATTCCAGGAATACTACTAATATAGGGTGATGTCAAATCTCATCTTCACAAACAATTTTAAAAACCCATGTTTGCGCTTTTCATTTGCAACAGCTCATACTTTTCTCTGAAATGGTGGAATTTCTCATTAATAGATAGCATTTGGTGGCCCGGTATTCAAAAAAAGGTCATGGTGTTGTCTCGGTGCCCATTTAAATGGAAATGCCTTTGGCAGAAATCTTCTGTGAAACATCTTTTTACATGATTTATTCAAGGATCACTTAGTCTATATGATTACATTTGCATGACAATAGCAACAGCTAAAAAAAATTTGGGAAAAAGTCTGGGTAAAATATATATTTGTGGCAATGAGCTGGAAATTTGATCTAACTGTGGAGCTTGATGGTGCCCAATTGATCAGCCCTGCATTTTCAATTAACAGCTGAATCATGTGACCCTATTGGCTTCTTTCCTACTGATGTTTTGAGGAATGTGTGTGGTTTAATTAAGTACATAATGTCTGTTTTTAATAGCAGTGTATCACTAAACGGGGGTTTTAACCTTTGAATTAACTTGATGTAGAGAGTGACATTTGATTTTAGATGGGATAAGTGACCCCTTTTTGACAGCTGGAAAGAAGAAAAATTCAAATACATAAAAAAAACTATAAGAAAATAAATAATAAAGACCAATTAAAAAGTTTCTTAGAATTGGCCATTTTATAACACTTAAGGGTGAACAACCTGTTAAGAACCTAATGTGATAACTGAAAGTATACCATATAAATGCCAATACCTTATTGGCCATTGTTTGTTCTTGCATCAGGTCAGTGTTGCAATGTAAGACAGCACCCATCCCCATCTTGGGCACCTTGGGCAGGAAAAGTTGATGAGCGCTCATGATTCACTGTGACAGACCAATCGGCAGTATGGCTGTCCATAAACACTGTTTTTCAGACATGGGGCTGTGATTAACTGCACAACACCAATTAAAATGTTTTGAACTGTATTGTAGATAATTAAAGTATTAAAAGAAACGAAGAGCCAAAAATGGAGCATTTGAACATGTAACGACTTGTTTGAGGAATACTCTACAGTAAGGATATTTTTTTTCATGCAGCACTTAACTCATTAGAAGCTAGACAGAAATAAACATGAATCCATTAAGTTACAGTCATCACAGCTGTAATTTTCTGTTACCGGTATGTACATCAACAAAACACTATCCAAAAATGTCACATTATAGGAAAATGTTTAGTGTTTTCACCTCTAGTTCTCTAAGGCACATTACCTGATAATAATGAGGGCCAGGGCTAGTAACGTAACTAGAGGGCTGGAAATCGTTGTGTGATAGCTGCCGGGGGGCCCTGAGGGGTGCGGGCCCTGGCCCAATCGCACCCCCTGCTCCCCTGGTAGTTACGTCACTGGCCGGGGCCTAATCAGTCTGACTAACCAAACTGATAAATATATTAATTTATTTTACACAGTCATCCAGTGATACAGGGGTTATGAATCAAGAACTAAGTTACAGTAACGGTAGAGTTGCCATCTTTTCTGGGAAAATACCGACCTTCCTACATTCCTATTACTAACATTGGAATGAAAGATACAGCCAAGGGACACATTTAAAGGGGTAGTTCCCATAAGCGGAGGGTGATTTTTTTGTTTTGAGAGGCTAAAGATGGCCATACTCAGATTCTGTACTTGTATAAAAAATGACCACCCCCTACTACCTCCTGTACCTCCTACTGACTTCAATGGGAATGCCCAGTGGTGTTTTTAGCTTTGTCTGGGGCCTTGTGCAGGTTGTGTGCCCAGCCCGAACACATGCACAATCTCCTCTGAATGCATGATGTGTACAAGCATCTCTGCAGTTGCACCTGTTAGTTACATCACTAGGAACTGCGCAGACTGTAGTTGGGGTGCTTTTTTCTAACTTAAAATTTTCATACCAAGCACATTATATGAAATAATTGGTACTGCCACAATTTATAAAGTGCTACATCGGCCATTGTTAGTGCTAAATCGTCAGATATTATTATTGTTAGATACAGGTAAAATTCTATTGTTTCTTCCCGTATATCTGACGATTTAGCTCTACATGTGTGTATTGAAACAAACAATCTTTCTTGGAAAGATCTTTTCCAAGAAAGATTGTAATTGTTACATCTATGGCCACCTTTACCCCTTCAAAAAGACAGGATAAGTCCAGTACCAATTTTATTAATACCATCAGAACATTAGGATAAATGAAGTGCTAATCTGACATATTATAACCTCAGGGAAAATGGAAGGGTTAAATACAAAACCAACGTCACATACAAAACCCTCAGCACAAGTATCAGGATAATGCACTTTTATGAGGCTCCACCTGAATTACCACAAAACAATAACAAGTTAAAAAAACTACGATTCATAAAACAAATCCTGAAAGGAATGGGTTAAGTAACATGCAGGGGTGACAAGGCTGACACTAATGTTGGCTGGCAAAAAAAAACTATTTTTATTCCAGTAAGTTACCCTCAGCCCTCAGAATGTATGTACCGTAGTACCTCTCCAGAATGTAATGGATTTTGCTGCAACTATTCTATAACTATATTTCAGTTGCTTCTTGCCAGCTTCTGTCAATGCCTTCAGCCTGTAGTTTACCCAGCAACCCCATCTATTTCTCTGGTTGGTACATGTTACTTTCTGTAAAGACAGCTTTGCTCTGACTGGATAAGATTCAGGCAGAAATATCCAATCAGAATGCAGCAGATTTCTACAGCATGGAAAAAGAACCAGAGCTTTCCTTCCCTGCAGTCATCAAGGGAGCAGTTTTTTTTAGTTTTACATTTTCTTTTAGGTCCCATATAGGTTTGGGGATGAATAATGAGAATTTGCCTATGGTGGTTCACCTTTATGTTAACTTTTAGTATGTTATAGAAATAGCTAATTCCAAGCAATTTTTCAATTGACCTTTTTTTTTTTAATAGTTTTTTAATTATTTGCCTTCAGCTTCTGACTCTTTCCAGCTTTCAGCTGACCCCATCTAAAAAACAAATACTTTTTATTACTCGTATTTCTATTCAGACCCACTCCTATTTATATCCCAGTCTCTTATTAAAGTCAATGTATGGTTGCTAGGGCCATTTGGACCCTAGGAACCAGATTGCTGTGATTGCAAACTTGACAGCTGCTGAATAAAAAGCTAAATAACTCCACAAATAATAAAAAAAATAAAACCTATCGTAGATTGTCTCAGTACAGTTTATCACTCTACATCAAAATAAAAGTTAATTTAAAGACGAACAACCCCTTTAATGATCAGTAGTATGGTGGCACTGCATGAAGTCGCAATGAGTTTTTACATGGAAGCCCACTGTTAATGAAAGCAGATGTTCTCAGACATTTTGAGTAGAAGTGTTTGTTTGTAGGCCAGCATATCTATTGATAAAACAGCTAAGCTGTTACAAATCCAGAAATATGCGAGCCAAGAAAGCATTTGCTTTATTTTTAACCATAACTGGACTTTGCCCATCTTACCAAATCAATAGCCCTGAAGGTTTGGAAACTAAACTTGAAAGGGGCAAAACCATACCATAATATCAACCCTATGTGACATCCCCATTATTTTGACGCAAGTGGAACACACAGAAATGACAGGTATATACTAGTACACCACTTGCATATTCATCACAAGACTGGAATCATTTTCCTTGTGTATTCAGTTTTTATGCTGTTTGGAAAGTAGTACTTGATAGGTGAAAGTATTTTTCCAACCCAAATAAGTAACTACAATGTGTTTATTTTTAAATCTACATTGCAGGTCATCGTGCACTTGGCCCAAACATCTGTGCTGATGCCCTTCAACCCTAGAAAATAGATAATGTTCTCATTGACCAAAGCAGTGATGTTAAAAGCAGGAATATTAACTTTAAATGCTTTTCTGGGGGGCATGTGAACAACTGTATAAAGAGTAACATTACAAGAATCCCCTTTGCTTATTATTATTTTATAGCACAAGGTTACCCCTATAACAGAGCCACCCCTAAAAATGAACCATATATATCCTTAAAGGGGTTGTTCACCTGTGAGTTAACATTTAGTATCGAGATGTAGAGAGTGATATTCTGAGACAATTTGCAATTTGCGTTCATTTTTTATTATTTGTGGTGTTTGAGTTATGCAATTTCAGCAATTGGTTGCAAGGGTCCACATTACCCTAGCTACAAAGAGTCAGGAGAATAAGGGAAATAATTACATATTTTCAGAGAATAATTCATGAAAAACAATTGTAAAGTTGCTTAAAATTGGCCATTCTATAACATACTAAAAGTTAACTTAAAGGTGATCCACCCCTTTAACCAACTTAACCATATATAACAATCTTAACCACCATGCATATTTCATGAGTATGACCTTCCTTACACAGAATGCCAGCAAAGAGAGCAAGCTGCTAGTATACATACATACATACTGTACATACATACATACACACACACATACACACATGTACCCTATTGCCTGAGGCAGCACAGTGCCAGTGCTCAAAATCCTGGCCTTGAAGGATGTGGTATGGAGAGTATAACTATCATATTTCATGTTTTATTGCATGTGAAGAGAGCTGGAATGACTGGTGTGAAGATGGGATTAGGAGCCAACAGATGACCCAGAGATGCATTAAGGGCCTTGTGGTAATAATGTAACTGTATAATTATTCTCAAACTGTAAATATGTTTTAGTCTAATTATAATTGTTTTAATGTAACAATTCATTGTTTTATTATTCAATATAATCACTTTTATATACACTTATTGGTGTGGATTTGTTGTCTGCTTGCTCAAAAGAACCGTAGGGGTGAATATATTATTATTAATAATAATAATCATATTAATATAGATTAATCTTACATCAGCATTTACTTCTACTGTACACTACGATACACACAGTCTCTCTGACAGCAGTGGGGTTGAGCCCTACAGACACTTGTGGGCACATTTATTAAGGGTCGAATTAGAATTTTTTTTTGGTCTAAACTCTCAAATTCGAATTGGGAATAAACAAACTTGATTACATTTTAATTAGAATTCTTGACCCTTGGAACAATTCAAATTCCACGTTGCCACCTAAAACCTGCCGAGTTCATGTATAAGTCAATGGGAGAGGTCCAGTGACCCATTTGATACTGACATTCAAGTTTATTTTCGAGAAAAAACAATTAGAGTTTTCGGGTCCGTACTATTCGATCGAGTTCTAGATATTCAATTTTTTATTAAATAACTTCCCAATCAAATTTAAAGTATATTCAAATTTATCAAAGCTAAAAAAAAGTCACATGAATTCGAAATTCGACCTTTGATAAATGGACCTCCTCGAGTGGGTAAGATATCTATCTTAAAGACACATAACACTAGAGCCTTCACATTTTTTTCACCTTCTCAGAATCTTTTGCCAACAGGCTGCTCAGGCTTTTCTGACAATATGAGACTTATAGGGCATTTATCTATATTAGAGATGTGTTTCTCTCCTTTAGCACAGGCTTCTTCTGCCCACGGGCAGCTTTCAGCCTCCAAATCCAATGGGTCGGGCTAAGAAATCATGTGAGCAAAGTATGGCTGGAGTTTTCCCTGGCAACCAAGGGTAAAGTTTCATGTACTTCCAGCTATGAAATGCACAGTTGACTCTGTGAGTCACAGTGTAGGCAGAACATTAATAGATATATAATTTCTGTGCTGACTTTATTTCAGTTGATGTTATATAAGACCCAAACCTTCACTAGTGTTTGAAACATCAATGCTAATGGCTTCCGTGTGCTTTTACACTGTCTGGGGTTTTTTTTCGGCCTCTATTACCGCGTGTTAACGCACACGTCATGCATCAGTCTTTATATTTCCCAGTTCACATGACACAGGCTCAATAAGGAAGCAAAATACAAGGCTTGCATCTGGGTTTTAGTTTGTGCTTAAAACCTTACTGGGAACAGTAGCCCTTTCACTGCCACTGAATTGTCTTGGTTATCATCTGGATAATCCATCCGATAGAAAACAAAGACATTAACAAGTGCACACAGAACTCTTTTCTGTACAACATCACTTCCGACAAAGGGGAAAAAAAAAAGACTGGTTTTATTTAATTCCTGAACCATGCTGTAAATATGGACACATAGGTTAGGTTATGGAGAGCCTGTTGAGTTTTATATCAGTAGTAAATGATTCTTTATGTTTCCCATGTTATAGTCGGTGTATAAACTTGTGCGTCGTGATCAGCAGTGACAGGGTTAAGGAGAGCGAGACGCCTTTTGGTGGCCAGAGAAAGGAAAAGCTGTTCTCGTGTGTCGGCTGAGGCAGGTGGCTCAGCTTTGACTCTCCATCTCCCTGTTGCTAAGTGAACAGTGTTGTATCCCAGGCACGGCTCAGCCAATCATATCCCAACTTGCAAAGACTATCAAAGGCTGAAAGAATAGACCGCGCTGCATCTTGGACTGAGAGAATGATGAAGAGAGGGACTGGGGGCATATTCAGTGACAGTTTCAGGAGCATCTCGCAGGAATTGACTCCCCAGTCCATGCAAATATACTGCATTTGGTTGCATTAAAGGTCCCAGTTTGAAGACAGGTCCTGTTTGTAAGAGACAGCTTTGCTCTCCCATGGCAAAGAGAGAGGTTATGACAACAAGCGATATTCATTGACCTGCATATGCAGAACCCTTTGTAATACAAATTCATCTTGACCTCAGTAGGGCTTTCTATGCTCTAACAGACACCCACTGTACTTGCAGATTAAACCTACTGTGAAGCTGTACAGCAGAGACAGTATTACTGGATAAGCTTTATTAAGCCCACATCTAATAAGTTTCCAGAATCACCAGGAGCAGAGTGGAGGAGGAACATAAGTCATTGAAAGGATTACAGTTACACAGTATAAGGATCCTCTGCAACACATACATGGATACAAGGATCATCTGCAACACATAACCCTGGCTCACAAGCACTTAGAATTATTCACCCTTAAGAGAAGAGTGTTATGATTATCACTAACTAAAGTGTGTATATTCACAATGACAACATCTCTCTGTAATGCCAATTTAGCATCCTCAAATCTTAAAGGAGGAATGTATATACCACTATACACCTTTGCTAAACATGAGCACAATATTCCTAGTCCATATTTTACTAAATTGTCACCATTATAAAGCCGTAATGGATTTTTTTTTCTAGAATTCACCTCCTTACTACCGCTGTAAACAGGGTAATTAATTTAAAGTTTGGTAATGAGCCCTGTACAAACAAGCTATGATCTTCAGCCTGTGTTAGGCTTTCAGATAAGAAGCAGCTCATTATGCAGAGTTAATCTCATCTGTGGAATGATATTTTGTTTTACTAGCCTTTCCTCTGAAAACAGTGACTGAAGCAGAAGCCAGAAAGTTAAATTGGCTTTTATTTGCCTGTTTAATGCAAAACTCTAAAAAGGTATATTTTTTTTTTAATTAAAATAGGCATAAAGCATTCCCAGTACAAGCCCTATTCATTCAGCTTCTGTTTAAGAAGGGTTGCTGACTTGTATGGAGAGCTGGCCAAATGAGCAGACTTTACATTAAAAGGGATTGTTCACCTTTAAGTAATCTTTTAATTTAATATGAGCAACCTTCTGAGACAATTTGCAGTTAGTCTTCATATTTTTATTATTTTATTATTTCATATTTTTCTTTATTGTTCAGCAGCTCTCTAGTTTGGTATTTCAGCAGCTATCTGGTTGCTATGATCCAAATTATTGCAAGCAGTCAGTGGTTTGAATGAGAGACTGATATATGAATAGGAGATGACCTGAATATGTCTCTATTAGTTATAAAAAGTAACAATAAATGTGCAGCCTCACAGAGCAATAGCTGTTGGCTGCTGGGGTTAGTGACCCCTATTTGTAAGGTGGAAAGAGTCAGAAGAAAATGGCAAATAATTAATTAAATAAAAAAACTATCAACACTAAATAATGAAGACTAATTGAAAAATTGATTATATTTGGCCATTCTATCACATACTAAAAGTAAACTAAAAGTCAAACCACCCTTTTAAGGCTAGTTTCAAGGCCAGTGTTAAGTTCTCTAAAAACCTGAAATCCTGGCACTAAGCACAATCAAACAGCAATGGAAGAATGACTTTGTTTTGGAACTTTTGGACTTTAACCGGGAGGGGTCATTTTCAGCAGGGTTGTGGATTCTGTTTGTTGAAAACACTTCAATCCACCATTAAATTATAAATGTTACCCTTTAAAGGGGTTGTTCAACTTCCAACACTTTTTTCAGTTCAGTTGGTTTCAGTTGACTTTTTCCAACTACTTTCTATTTTCTATTTGTGACCAATTTTCTAATATTGAAGTGTCAATCTGTTTCACCTTTCTAAAGCAGCTCTGGGAGGGGGTCCAGTCTCTCTAAACTGTTCTACATTGATGCAATAGTTGATACATTCCTTATCTTTAGCCCTGCTGAGCAGAATCCCTGAGTTCCATTAAAAGCAGCTGTTAAGCCAATGATCCGACCGTACGAATCAACGTACGATCGGACTTCCCCATCTTCAGACCTGCCACTAACCTTTCCGATCAAATAAAGTACAAAAGAACAGATCAGCCGATGTTCTGCCCCTGACAGCAATCGTACAAAAGTTATGTCCGACCAAAGCTGGTGACAGTCTCCCACTGAAAATCGTACGATCGGCAATACACGCAGAGATATTACCCGCAGCCGACAGAAGTCTTTTAATCTTTCCGATCGACCAAACGACCGATCTCCGCCGGATGAAAGATCTTTGCGTCTATGGTCAGCTTTAGAATTGATACAATAGTTGCTAATACTCCAGAGATGCTGCTGAAAAATGTATCAATTAAAATGTTGCGAAATTGTAATAGGTCAGAATCAGCACCTGAACTACCGAGCTAGACTGAAATACCAGAGACAGGAACATTCAACTTTAAACTTAGATTTTGGAAAAACTGTAAAAAAAATTAAAATGGAAAGCAATTGAAAAAAATCTTTATTTCTGAAAACAATTCAACTGAAAAAGAGTTTGGAAGGTGAATAACTCCTTTGAGTTATAATTCAGTAATATATTTTTTCTATACCATAGAGAAATTTTAGCAATCGGTTTATTACACAATCTAATATAGCACACATTTCAATTTGATTTCAAATGCCTTTTTGGACACTGAATTCGACCATGAAAATAGCTTATAGTGTAACACAAGATATTCCATACAGCTAACAAGTCATATAAAACAGGCCACGTGCTTAGTACATGTGTAGAGCTATGAAAAACGTTTCTGGACTGTAGAGTTCAGTCCTTAAGGGCCTGCTAAAAATGCTGGATTTAGGGATTTCCTGCTTAAGCACAAGTGGCTCAGTCAGCTGCTCAGTGGTTTTGACTGACGCTCCAGCACTAAAGGGGAACAGCACACAATGTAGCCTGCTGGCTGCTCTCTAGAATACAAGAGCTTCAGTGACTTCTCTGTTTCTCTGTTTTATTCTGAAGTATTCACAGAATTAACTAACACACTTGTGCATTCTGTGTGGAACATATATGTTGGATCCTAGTATCAACTGTTTTTGCCAACCCTTCTAATATATACCAATGAACAAGCTGCAGAAAACAAAATACAGAGGTGCAAGCTGGGCTTTTAGGGAAGAGTAACAGTCATGCAGAGGAAAAAGATGGAAGTTTGTAGCAGCTAAAATGTTCCTGCCCACCTGCCACCACTCATAGGGGTAGATTTATTAAGGGTTGAATAGTATATTCGAATTTGAATTTTCAAAAAAAATGTGGTGTCAAAATTCACACATTACATTTTTAATCCCCCAGGGGTTAAAACCAGCCCTGGTTTAGGGCTATGTATGTAAGGGTGGTGGCAGACGAGGCTACTGGGGAAGATTAGTCGTCCAGCTACAAAAAGCCTCTTCTTTGGGCGACTAATTTGCCCTAAATGTCTTCCGCCGACTAGAGTGTAAATTGCCGGCGGGGTGGCACTCGGAAAGCTTAATTTTCCGAAGTCGCCTGAAGTTTGCTCACAAGCAAACTTTGGGCAACTTCGGAAAGCCAAAGCGATCCGAGTGCCACCCCACTGGCTATTTACATTGTAGCCAGTGGGAAGGCATTTTGGGGAGATTAGTCGCCTGAAGAAGAGGCGATTTGTTGCTGGGCAACTAATCTCCCCCAGTAGCCTCATCTGCCACCACCCTCACATACACAGAGCTTTGCTAGTGGGCATTATTATTTATCATTACAAATTACACTGAAAATTAAAGATTATTTTTAAAGCATATCACCTTTAAATTAACTTTTAGTAGATAATATATATTTACATATCACAAATACATACATACATAAAGACTATGTGCAATATGTTTTCATTTGCCCTTTTTTGTTTTTTTTTGTAAGGATTTTGAACAATTTGAGTTCCCATTGTGCTTATATCCAAACTGCAACTGAAAATACTATCTGGTTATCCGCGTTTAATTTGATATTTAATTGCTTATCTTTTATTTCTGGCTCTTTCTTATTCATCAAAAGATTTTAAGGTGAATTCCTTCTACAAAATGCTCCTATTTAGTGAGGCTTATCATTTGGTGACATGTTATTTCAGCATCAATGTGGCCCTAGAAGTTAATTTCATGCTGGATGCTGGAAGCTTTGCATTAGTTTTCCTAGAATAACAGTGCCACATATAATATCCACCGTACTAGAGACCTCATTGTGTCAAAAGATACCTCCCCACACTTATTGATCCACTTATATACGGCTATTTGCTTAAGGGGCAACTGGGAAAGACAGAAACGGTGTATTGATATTAAAGGACACGTTGTTCTCCTACTTGTTCTCGGTAAATGGTATTAGAAGTGATTCAGGGGATTGCAGGCAAAGATGACGATTTGGAAGAACAGATAACATCTACACGTCAAACAAACTGTATACCCTGGAGGGCTGTGAGGCTTTATCTGACATTATTTGCCTACGCTCCTGACATCTGTACAGTAATTGATAATTTTCACATTCATGTTCTGAGACCCCACATAAAGTGTCAATTTTAATAAAGAGGCTTGCATTAAACCTGCAAAAAGTTCTACAGAGGGGAAATGCTGTCAATTTAGTGTTTTTAATCCTTTATATCACATGGTTACAGTTTCATGGTTTCATTTGTTAAATAAATGTTGCCCAAATACTTTATTGGACTGAAGAATAAAATGATGCGTGAGTGGTAAATGACTATGTATTACCAGAAATTGTTGCTTTTATTCATGTTGATTAAGCAGAGGCCCCATTGGCTCAGGCTTGATCACACAAACATGGACGCCGTATGTTTAATCACCAGGGGCTGAGCCAACAGATAACACTTAGGTTTGAATAATTAATCCTGTGTAATCACTTTCTGACTTTACAGTCATCTATGGAAGAGTCAATGTAGACCTTTGCAAGGCACAGTAAATTGACATATGCATGTGACAAGGATGGTTTCATTGCTGGTTATCATTACACACCAAGTAGCCTACTGACAGCTAAGAAATATGGATCCTTTGTTAGGTTTGTTTTTAGCAATGGAGATAAAAAAATAAAAAGAACACAAAAAATTGCTGGCGTAGATGTCAACTGGGTAGTCGCTCTGACCAGTCCTGATTATTAAAGGAATTGCTCAGTATAAAATTAAAACTGGGTAAATACATAGGCTGTGCAAAATAAATCTTGTTTCTAATATAGTTAGTTAGCCAAAAATGTAATGGTTTGCAATTGCAAACTCACTGAACACTTACGTCGCATGTGGGTCCCCTTAAAGTCGCTGACTAACTCAGAGTTAGAGAGCTGAAAAGCAGGAAGTTGGGTTCTGTTATGTTATGACATCCGCATACTCCAGCCTTTATAAATTACTTTTTTGGCTAGCTATATTAGAAACATTTTTATTTTGCACAGCCTATCTATTTATACAGTTTTTTTTTTTTTTACACTGAACTGTTCCTTTAATAATAATAATAATAATTATAATATTTATACAGTGCCAAAATATTCCTTCTTACTGCACAGTAAATGTTTGTATACATTAAACATGCAAGAACTGACAGTTAAAGCAGTTAAAGTGGTTGCTGCTCATTAGTGCTTACAATCTAAAGGCCAGGCTCACTTTACTTGTATAACAGAATGTGGGCAGCAATCTTCTTATAGCTCAGGTTATGAGAGGTTATGAGAGTCAGACCTGCATGTTCAGACTGCAGTACCAATAAAAAAAAGCTGCATTTTTGAGGAGAATGTGTCAACTCAGGTCACCTGCTTTTGTCAAGCATTAGAGGATAAAACAACAAGGTATATATTAGAAAAATTGTAGAAATTATTATTTTAAAAAGATAAAGGGACCCTTAAACCCTTTTGCTTGCCACAGTATGGCATAAAGCAACAAGAAAACCCTGCAAAGTGGAAGCTAGGGTGCTGACATGTTGGAACTTTTCTGTATATAGATTCAACACTGCTTGCATGTAAAGTAGAGATGTGGTTCGGTTTAGGAATTGGCCAGGGTTCAGGCTTTTTCAGCATGATTCGGCTGAATCCTTCTGCCTGGGCGAACTGAATCCGAATCCTAATTTACAATTTTTTTCTCCTTCCCACCGGATTTGGTATTCGGCTGGATCTTTCGCAAAGGATTCTGGGGTTCAGCCAAATCCAAAATAGTGGATTCGGTGCATCCCTAATGTAAAGGATTCAATTTGTATTCATTTTTAGTATACATTTTTATGAATCGTAGAATAAGTTGGATCCTGGAGTAAGCTACTTATAATACACAAAAGCAATGAATATCTTGTAAATTATATCCTTATAAACGGTGAGTTCTGATGTCATCAGTTATAAACGGTGAGTTCTGATGTCATTTCTGTCACATGACTCACTGAAATTTGTGTATTATAATAAATAAAGTACCCCCTCTTGTAAAATATGAGGATATTAGAAGTTACCCCGAGTTCCATGACCTGTATAAAAACACTCGGCCTTCGGCCTCGTGTTTTTATATGGTCATGAAACTCCTCGGTAACTTATAATATCCTTATATTTTACAAGAGGGGGTACTTTATTCACTATATACACAATATATCACTGTATTGTTTCTATGATTTATATTTTTAAAGTTAGCTTCTACATTATATCAACTGTGCTGCCTGTCGGCCTTACCTTAATTTGCTTCCCAGCATCAATTTAAACATATTTTTTCCCTGTTGACTTGAAGCTCACTGTGTTAAAGTTTTGACTGGCCCTCCAGTTTGAGGGCATCAATCTTTCCTTTACCAATATAAGGCTCTTTTTAAGTTCTACCAGTTGCTTATATAAACCTACTTATTAACACCAGCAACAACACCACATATACAAAACACTAGGAGGGTTTTTTATAAAAATCCGAAAATATCTCATTATTTTCTGAAAGCTACTCCAACCAAATCTGCACAGGGTTTTTCCCCTAATTTATCAATACATTTTCCCGAATGTCTTGTTCTGGAAAAAACTTGATAAAATCGTGAAAAAATCCAAATACCGCAACTTTTTTGTATTTGACGCCTGAAAACCAGGGAATCTTCGGATTATTGCACGAAACCCAGCACAGATCAGGATATCTTCGGGACTCCTCCCATTGACTTCTACATGAACTTGGCAGGTCTGAGTTTGAGTACTTTTTTATTCTAAACCGTGGGGTTTAATAAATCCCGAAAAATTCGATTTTTTTTTTCCACGAAAACATTGTGTTTTACCCCTTTAACAGGTCATTGAGATAAATTCCGACTTTGTTAAATAACCCCCTTCTTAGTCCATGGGCAAGATTACAGCACTGAGAGTTCTAAGTTAAAATATACCAGTTATCAGTAGTTAATCCCATGCTTGCGAGAGAGACAATTGTCAGAGGGGCTGTTATTATTATATTACTGAAATATTGCATCAGCGTCCATATGATGGGCTGTGCCAAAGCCACCACAAAATATAGGATTATATGTATTTGGGCTAGACAGCAACATCTAACCATACTCACCCATTTCTTCTCATATAGGCCTCAGCTGACTTCCCAACAGTTACCAAGAGTTCAGACTTCATTGAGGTACGTACGTTGGGGTATGGCAGCTATAAAATATTAAGACCTAGGTAAAAGGATTATTCCATGGGTGGTGGTTCATTTAGGTGCATACTACCTACTTTTAGTCCACTGTTTGCTTAGATCTTAGATACTAAGTTCCTCCAGCATTTCCCTGCTACAGCTCCCATCATCCTCTGCCAATATTTTTTTGCAATGACATGGAAGCTGCAATATTTGAAAATAAATAAATAAAAATAAACTTAGCCAAACGTATAAACATTGATTGCTGGCGTTGAGGCAACAATGGAAAAAAAAGAAATAAATTATACAGAATATGAGACAATTAAGTTCGAATCGCATTCGCAATCTTGAGTGTATGTCTGCCTAAATGCTTCCTGAACATTATGTCTCGCCTCATGGTGCCGTAGAAAGCTCTTTATTTTCCTGCTCTTCACACGCTGTTTCTATAAAAAGAAGCCAGTGCACAGCCATGTAATGTAACATGATAGCCCTTAGCACGCAGGCTTCGAGTGAAAGCCAGAGCCTGTCCTTGGATTGAGCTTTGTGCAGGCACAGATAATATTTCCTCTTTATGTGTGTGATCCAATGCTCTCCTGTACACTGCAAAACTCACACATTTCAACGATCTAACAATTCTCCCTTATAGCACTTAAGTTTAGGAACTGTTGAATTAGATGGTCTGAGCTGCAAAGTAAATATTATTGATATTATAATAAATTTCTACACATTCTAAATTTCAACGGCGACCTATTTGATGGAATCGTGCCAAAGCCAAGCGGAAGGCATGCGAGAGCTTTAATCAAGTGCAAAGTCTTATGGGGTAAACATTTAAGCAACTGAGGAACTTATTTTTATGTGCTTGGGCAGATGTGGAGATGTGGTATTCAAGATATTGCAGGAAGGCTGAGGCCCCATCCTGAATTACAATCATAGAGCAAGAAGGGTCAATCTGTGCTTCTCCAGGTACTCTTGCAATACAACATTCCCTGAATGTTTGCCAGCAGCAGTCAAAACACAGCTAAATGGATGTGAGGTATATGCTGACTAAATTCTATGACTACAGCAAAAAGTTTTTCTATGTCCAAATTAACTATATTAACTCCTTTAGCAAAGCTATATGAGCTGACATGGAAAACCCCACCCACACAGGGGGAGCCAGTGCTAAGTCACTAGTCACTGAACAATAATGACCCAAGGGGAGATGAGTTTTTGAGCCCATACACAGAACCGGATTTCTATTTGAGTCACCCCTAAGTCAGGCTGTGTCTGCCCGCTCCCTCACCTCGATAATGTGCACACTTTCTACTCCGCCTTCTCTAGGACTTTGCTCACGGGAGATTTAAAGAACTGACAAAACCAGTATGTGCAGCAGTTAATTGTCTGCCCCATTCCTGGGCTTTTGTGGCCTTCCCGCAATTCTGGGCCTGCCCATACCTAAGCCAACAGGCTGCTGACTAGGTCAGGAGAGGCAAGTATTCGATTGTGTATGTGTACCTTTAGACTAACTAAAGAAACCAGGATAATAATATGAGTAATAAATGATAATTTACTATAAAATATAAACATAATAATTATTAATATAAATAAAGCATAATAATAATATGGTGGAATATGGCTGGACTTTATTAGCCACATAGCAAAAGGACTGAGAAAAGGAGTACGAATGAAAGTGACAGGAAGGGGCCGGCAAGTTGCAAGGTTCAGTTCATGCAACCACCTAGCAAAATAGGGACTTTAGAGTCATCGTGCGAGTTGAAAGATAGAAATATTTACAGGACTGGTTAGTTAACTTATTACAGTCAAGAAATGAAAGTTAAATGATATGTGTCTAATGAAAAAAAATGATTTTTGGTAATTTTCCACTCATCTGCATCTGCTGTGCCTCATGTTTTCATTCTGTAGCACCGTTCAAAGCCTGCTTCGTTTATATTGGTAACATTTCTTCTGCTGTCATATCACTGCTCATCCCTGTTTTAATGGCCACCTTCTAATTCCAATTGCATTTCTTAAAATTTCCACCTTCTGTATTTTTTTCTGGCCCTATTCACATTAGGAGAAATTAAATGTGGCCTATTCAATTGATATCAAGTGTTTACAAAATTTGCATGGTGTGTCATCCTTTCCTACATGGCTATCTAGCCTGTCTTGCTTGCTTCGTACACTTCGGGTGCCAAATGTTAGGCACCCCAAGTGATTGTATTTACTTACCTGAAACCCGGGGCCAGTGATCCTATCAGCAGAAAACTGCACCGGCCCAGGGTTAAACCAGTAATCACCACGGAGCGATCATCTTTCGGTGTCTTCTTTCTTCAAATTTCCCCAGGCAAACGCATGCGCAGTAGAACGAAATAGCCGACTTTTTAGTTAAAGTTTGGCTTTTCATTCTACTGTGCATGCGCAGCCCCGCGAAGAAGTAGGAAGACGGAAGTTTTTCTGCCAGTTTTCTGCTGATAGGAGCACCGGCCCGGGGTTTCAGGTAAGTAAATACAATCACTTGGGGTGCCTAAAATTTGGCATCCCCAAATGTATGATGCCTCTCCTTCTCCTTTAAAGGAGAAACAAACCCTTTACAAAATAAATCCTACCCTCCACTCCACTAGGAAATGCCCCTAACTTTTTACTTACTCCTCGGTGCAGAGTCACAGCATCGGAGTTCACCACAGCCATCTTCCTGGGTCTTCTTCCGGCGCTTCTGCAATTTCTGTCCATTTTGGTGCATGCACAGTTGTCGCAAATTGCTCCAACTGCGCATGCGCCGTTTTGCCGGTTTCCGTTTCAGCTTACTGAAGACCTGAGAGATGGCTGCGGGACAACCAGTTATCCATACTTCTAATCACAAGTGCAGCAAATGTTAATGGTGGTATTTAAATAAATACAATCAGGGATTTTTTTTAACTTCATGATAACTAAAGCTGAACTGAATGTTGTGCCTATATGAGAACATAATTTGTAATCTTGATAAAAATTACTTTGTAGCTAAGGGATGATTGTATATGCTTGGTATAATCCCAGGTATAACGCATACATTACATTACATTACAACAGTCCTTCCTGTCTCTTGTCTGAGAAATGAGGGTCTCAATATAGGTTGCTGATATCTAGATTAATAGACCAATATACTGTATTACCAATTCAATCACTGTCTTTGATTCTGGGTCTCAAGTTACAGAAACTGATTTGAATGTAAGCATCAACGCATTGTGACGGGGTTTCCTGTCCTTTTTACTGAACCTACAAATAGCTACCTAATATAATGCTTTGAGTGCCATGTAAAACTGCCCTATTCAAATCAGTAATTGGAGGGGAGAAGGTGAAAGACAATTCACTGACTGTAAATGCATGAGTCCAATATTACTAGAAATTTCTACTGTGTACACCAGGGGTGCCAAAAGGTAGAATGGGATCTACCAGTAGACCTTTAGCTGGTGATCAGTAGATCTCTAGACCGAGTCACCAAACAGCTTGTCTAAATCACTCTCCTGTTTCATACTTGTCATTCAGATATTTATTATGTTAAGGTCACATAAGAAATAGTTGTTTGTTAAATATATATAATATATTTATATTTTCCATGGAACAGAATTCTAACAATGCTATCATGGATGTAGATCATAATGTGAGGTCTGCTTTTAGTGATGTTTTCCCATGATGATCCTGGTGTACACAAAGGACTGTCATCCTACTTCACCCCATAGCAATATATGTAACATTCATTAGAGTTACTTCTTGACAAACTTACTCCCCCAATCTACCAAAACTTGCAGGTTATGCCTAAATACTAATATACTATATGGATTACAGCAAGTGTGTATAATACACACACACACATATATATATATTTAAAGATTTTGAAGCAATGCCATGTTTCTGGCACAATGAAGCTTCAAAAGATAAACAACATAAAAATTGCTTTCTGTCCATTGAGAGTCAAAGCCCAGCTTAGGTAAGTAGTAGCAATGAACATTCTTTTTGTGAAGCATTGACATGGATACCATCCAACCTGGCTGTGCATTTCATACAGAGCCTCGTGCTGCCTTACAGGAAACCAAGGATATAAAGTAGTTCATGCATGCCCTTAACTCATAAACAGGATGCCAAGCCATGAAGATCAATTTGATAAAACATGACATGCACAGCTGGTAAGCTGTAATTGAAAAGTCCTTCACATTTTAAGCTGTACTGGGAAAAGTGTGTCTTCAAGAAGTCTATAAGTATTTCATTGTGCATACTGGCCAGCCTGTCTTTAATATGTCAAGCCACAGTTGCTTTCAACAATGTTAATTTAAAGAAACAGTTCAGTGGAAAAATAAAATATGTTTCTATATAATTAATATAGTTAGTTTGCCAAAAATGTAATGTATAAAGGCAGGAGTATGCGGATGTCTAACATAGCAGAACAGAACAGTACTTCCTGCTTTTCAGCTCTCTAACTCTGAGTTAGTCAGCAACCTTCAGGGGGCCACATGGGACATGCAAATGATCCTCAGCATTCAGCTCAGATTCAAAAACAAACAGCTAAGAACCATGTGCCCCCCCTCAAGTCACTGATTTTTTACTGCCTGATAACCAATCAGTGGAAACCAAGTGAGCTGCAAAGCAGAAAGTAGTGTTCTGGCTATTATTTTAGACATCCAGTCACTCCAGCCTTCCCCTTCCCCCGAATCCTTCGAGAACGATTTGGCCAAATACCAAACCGAATAATAATTTGCTTATGCAAATTAGGGGTGGGAAGGGGAAAACATTTTTACTTCCTTGTTTTGTGACAAAAAGTCACGCAATTTCCTTCCCTTCCCCTAATTTGCATTTGCAAATTAGGACTCAGATTTTGTTTGGCCGGGCAAAAGGATTTGGCCGAATCCGAATCCTGCTGAAAAAGGCCGAATCCAGCATTCGGTGCATCCCTAGTAAAAACCACAAAAACCACTTATACAAAACAAGGTAAAAGTTGTCAGAAGTCAATGGGAGCTGCGCTGATCCAATTGGACAGCTTTAAAACAATTTGGACTTTTTGGAGGTTTTTGAATTTTTTTTCAAGAGGAATTTTCTGACATTTTTAGAAGTTTTTTGAGGTATTCATATTTTTTACCGCATCATCGCAAAATTTTCCATTCCTAGGTTTCTTCTAGGAGTTTTTTTAATAAATCTCGTAACATTCTAGTTTTAGAGTTTGTGAGTTTTGTTGTGGTTTCAAAAACCGCTAAAACCACTAAAATCCTTTTAATAAATCGGCCCCTTAGTGCGTTTGATTCTTCCTTCTTGGCTCTGCTCCATGTACATTTGTTTTAAAGATTACTTGGGTTCTTATTTTTATGTTCTGCCATAGGAATTCTGAGAAAGGACCACAGCATTAGTGAGACTTAGTTTTCCAGGACATTTGACTCTTGATAAATCTGCCCCTTAGTCATATATAATGAAACACGTAAATTTATTGTTCAAATAAACTTGCTCTTTGAGTGCCTTTTCTATTGGTTCTGATCCACTCTCTTAGCTGAAGGCTCAGAGCGATACCTTTGGGGCCCCTTTTAAAAACAGTCAGAAGGAAAGGCAATTTTACTTGGGGTGTCAAAAGCTAGGCACCCCAAGTGGTTGAATCTACTTGACACCTGGGGCCGGTGCATGGAGAAAACCTGCACTGACCACAAGGTTATTCTAGCGAGCACCACAGAGCGATAGTCTTCCTGTTTCTTTTTTCTTTAGATTTCCCGGGACAGATGCATGCCCAGTAGAATGAAATAGCCGGCTATAGTTGGGCTTTTCACTCTAGCTCCCTGGTTCTCGCTGGAATAACCCCGGGTTTTTCTGCTGATAGGAGCACTGGCCCAGGGTTTTAGGTAAGTAAATACACTTGGGGGTGCAACATAATTGAAACCTTCCAAAGCAATTAACAGACATCATATTGAAGAGTAGCTAAATACTAGTGATGGGAGGATTTGTCCCATTTTGCTTTGTCAATTTTGACGAAGGCGTTAAAGACAATGGGCATCCGAATAATGTTGACGAGCACCGGTTTTGACGCTAGCGACTTTTCCGACGTGCGCCCAAAACATTCACCGCCAATTTGTAGGGATGCACTAAATCCACTATTTTGGATTCTGCCGAACCCCGAATCCTTTGAGAAAGATTTGGCCGAATACCGAACCAACTCCTAATTTGCATATGCAAATTAGGATTTGGATTCAGTTCAGCCGGGAAGAAGGATTCGGCCGAATCCAAATCCTGCTGAAAAAGGCCGAACCCTACCCGAATCCCGAACCGAATCCTGGATTCAGTGCATCCCTAAAAATTTGTGCCTGGTGAATTTATTTGCCCATCGTTACTAAATACTTCTGCATGCTGTCAACTTGTGAATAATATATTAAAGAACACATTCTTGGCACCACTGGACTTAATTACAATGCTTTACTTATATAGTACTAAAGAATACTTATACACTGTGGGAATATTAGCTTTGACATACAACCCATCCATAGACCCGCTAGTCCCACAATCGCCCACCAAACACTTCTTCTTTCTTCTCATGGCTGCGCTTGTGCAGTAGAGTGAAAAGCCAAACTTTAACGAAAAAAATGGAACTATTTTATTCTACTGCAAATGCGTCTGCCCGGGGAAATTTGAAGAGTGAAGAAGCAGGAAAAGGATCACTCTGTGGTGCTCACTGGAAGAACCCCAGGCCGGTGCAATTTTCTGCTGATAGGAGCACCAGACCTGGGTGTCAGGTAAGTAAATACAATCACTTGGGGGTGCCTAACATTTTATACCCCCAAATGACAAATGCAAACTGCACCAACTGCGCATGCAGAAATACCGATCTCGCAGTCAGCTTACAGAGGACGTGGACGATGGACGCGTGGAACTTCGCTGGAAGAATCTGCACCGAGGGGTAAGTATGGAGTATGGGGCATTTCCCCGGGGGGTAGTTAGCCTGGGTGGAGGAGGGAGGGAGGTCTACCTGGGGTGGCGGTTAGGGTTTTTCACCCCACTGGTTGATTTCTCCTTTAATAAAAAATACAACATAGAAAAGCTACACTACATGGTCAAAGTTATCCAGACACACCATCGAAAATTACTTTCCTCAACTGAAGCTCTGAGTTCCAAACTGTATCTGGAATGAATGTCAGAACAAAAACAGAGCATAAGAGTTTTTATGGGTGATCAGAAGCAAACAAACCTGCACTATATGCAATGCCAAACAAGGGGCAAGTAAGACAGATATCAGCAGCACACTGTCGATTTGAAGAAAACGTGTAATTTATTGTGTCATTCAAAAACGTTTCGGGCATCCTGGGCCCTTTATCAAGCAACAAGGGGCCAGTGTGATGTAAAGGTGTGGCTGAATGGAAGCAAATCCCACCAACATTGCTCTAACATCCAATGGAAAGCATCATCAAAAGGGCAGAGGTTTTTATAGCAACAAAGGGAGGACAAACGTCATATTAAAATACTTGTTTAAGAGATTTTGAAAAGGCAGGTGTCTGGATACTTCTGATAATATAATGTCATTTCAGAATACACCACATACTTTGAGAACTCACAGAAAAACTATCCCCAGATTCCACAGAACCATTAGTTCCCTAAATTTTACCAAATACTCCCACAGAAGTACTACACTCAGAAAGCAGAAATCTACAATTTACATCTTTTAGCAAAATAAGAGACAGGTAAGAGAAATCCAGTCCCTCTGTACTACAGACTACATGTATTTATTATAAGCTAAACCATTATTCTGATTGCAGCCAGGGAAAACACACAGATGCTCTCATCTCCAAGAAAACACAGCAGTACGTGATATCTCATTCTAGCGGGTCCTAAATACATGAGAAGCCCTGCAGTTACTATTTGCCCATGGTGCCCAGGGGACGTTTCTGTTGTTAGATAGCTGCTGTGCTTGATATGGAGTGGTTAATGGATCCCATGCCATCACTCAGTTCCAGCAGCAAGCTTAACAGATATTACAGCTCAACAATTTCTCACTTCTTGACTCTTGTCAGCTTAGTGCCAGTCTCTTCTTACCCTCAGCCCAGAGCAAGGGAAGTTAATGTCATGAGAGCGGCATTGCCCCCCCCCCCCCCGCCGCCCCAGACTTTTACATCTTATTAACTTTTAAACAAGGCCTTCAGACAAAAGCGCCTATTGCTAATGCTCTATGTGAGGCTCACTGGAATAATGTGCACGTGGAAAAGAACTGCTTGTCTCCTTGACACCAGGCATTAGCAGCATGCCTTGGCTGCAGCCCAGCTCTCATCCCCCTGCCTTTTTCTTTACCGCTGCCAAACTTTTGGCAACACACAACATTGTTTTATCAAAGCAGCGATTCAGCATCTTTAAATGCATCTGCCGAGGAAACAAAAGCTCTCTTTTATTTTAATCCTAGCTGCTTTAGTTCTCTGTGTCATTGCCGGAGCCATTCACACACCGGGCTTTGTCACTGCCATTGAACCTAAGAGCCATCAGCAGCTCTGTGGCAACTGTCTGGCTATTTAGTAATTGTGTACCCGTATGAACTGATAAATACAACACTAGCAACCGGTATTCACACAAAACGTACCACCCAAAACTTGTTCAATCCAGTTTGCCAACCTTTTTTATGAAGACACATCCCAATCTCTCGTCTTGCAGTGTATAAGCCCCAGCCTGAATGAATTTGTCTTAAATAAAGAAAAATAACCATCATGTTGTTGCACAAAAACGGCATAATGGGGGGGGGGGGGTTACGGACAGGTCTAAAAACATATGCCCTGGAGATACAAATGCTCCCATTTAATCAACTTCCCCCACACCTCTCCTCTAATCATACTGTAGCCTCTTGACCTAATATTTATTGCCTGAAGTTTGCCTATGTATTTATTGATTTAGTTAAAGCATATGGTCTTAAATCACTGCTTAGGCTGTACAAAATATGCTTAAAAAGCAAAGAGGACTATTTATATGTGGGGGGTAAAGCCACACACTTATAAGGAAATCAATACGGACGTGTGTGTTTTATTATTCTATTTTTTTTTTAAAAAACTGTGTTGATTGCATATGTACAGTATTTATTCCTCCAACTTTAATATTTTTTGTACTGAGGAAGAATAGTTGATCGACAATACAGAGGAATACTGCGTTCTGTTAATAAAAAATGAATGTTAGGTGAAAGATCATCTTCCAACAGGACAATTATGCCATACACGAGGCCAAAGCAATAGTGGAATGGCTCACACACATAAAGGTGAATGTCCTACAAAGACCCAGGCAAAGCAGTGATAAATAACCGTCTGTCTCTTGTGGACTACAGCTCTCAATTGCTTGGCAGAGAATGGATTGCACATGTGATTTGTTGATGAATGCGTAAGAATCTTATTCTATAACATTGTTTCTTGTGCCAACCCATTAATTCCTGGGCTGTGTGACTGGACAAGGTTTAAAACAGCTATTCACACACATGACAAAATAACATTGCTGCATTCATTTGGCCAATCTCCTGAACAAGCCAATCTAAGCAGGAGCTCTCACCTCTGATCTTGCTTATGCTGAGAAGAAGAATAGGCAGAGAGGGCTATATGTTTTGACAGACTCTTGGTCATCCAATTGGACTGAATGGTGGTCTTTAAACTGCTTCCTAAAGGCCAGAGATGTACAGACAGACAGCTAAACAAGATACTGGCTAAACAAACTGAACAATCATATGCGAGTACATAATGACTTCCTGGCTTTTAGCTATTTAACTTATTGCTGCAGAATTATGTATTAAATTCAAAATGATCCAGTCCTCTCTAACTTCTCCTCTTAAGGATAAAGAACAGCATGCCCACACCTAAGCTTGTCTAGCACAGCAAGTGTCTATATCATTATTTAGTGCACTCTGTTCTCCTTGGAACACATCATAAAACAGAATGATGTAAAATATGATTGTATATATCATAAACACAAAGTTTCATCCTTAGCTACCAACTATCATATTATCTCTCATCCAATCAATAACAGTCTACATTCACTGCATGCAATCTTTCTTTTCCAACTTACCACTCTTATATTGTAAAACACTACCATTTTCTGCACATACTGGTGCCAGAGTTACACTTAAGTATTCGTTCAATTACAGTCATAAGGGGCAGGACATTAAATGCCCGTCAGTAACTTTTAATGTTCACATTATTTGTGTAGTCCATTACCTTGCGGTTCCATAACCTGCAAACACAATTCCAAAGCTCCAAAGATTCCATTATTAAAGTAAGGTTACCTGCAGTCACATGTTTAACTTTGCGGTTGCCACCTTTACAACTTCATGGTAATTATTCTATGCCCTTCACTTTCATTCACCAACATTGCTCAGATAAAATGCCTACCCTATTTTTTTGTACTAAACATTTGGTGTAATGCATTATGGCTGCCTCCAAATATATTATTATTAATAAAGGAGCCATTACTCTTTGAATGGGGCTGCTACTAGACAATATAATTCATCTACAATGCCTAAAATGGCCATTGTGATGCCATTAACTGAATGATGTTCATATTTTTTGGATGATCATTGCACATTTAGATCTACCAATGGCAAACTCCAGTCCACTGGCACTCTAATCACTGCTCTCTGAACCAGTAATATAACTTTATTTTGTATTTTACTGTCAAACAATCTTGTTGTGTTTATTTGTTCTTGCCTTTAACTGGTTTTGATTAAGTTGCTCAATTAATTCAGTTATACACTCACCAATGAATGAATAATCTGCTTAAAGCGTATTAGCAGTAATCTATCCTCGTAATGTAAGAAAAAAATGACATTTAATGCCTTCTCCAGAATAACTGGCAGCAAATGGCATGTGTGGGAGTTTTTAGATTTCATTTTAAATCAAGACAATGACACTGATAAGTCAGAATGCTTCTTCCAGTTAAGAGCACAGACCTTATTATCCTGCCTGTAACAGTGGCTTGGACTTGTATGTGTTTCATTCTACATTTCAGCTTGCATCTGATTTCTCATACTTGTATTACTAACAAATATGCCCAGTGTGTGGCCCTTAAAATAAAGTTGAACAAAAACAGCAGCAAGATGGGAAGTTTCTGGCACTAGAAACCATTTCATACTTGAGGTCTGTTGCAAATCTCCTCTATAAGTTAAAATCAGACCTGCATCATTTTTATGTTGTTGCATTGAAATGCTAGAAGCATGCTTGGGACACAGGAAAATGTCAGGTCAGTAAATGTTATCTCTTGAAGGTGTAAAGTAGAAGGCCAAACTGACATTATTGTCTGCAGCTGCTTTGTAAACTCAAACCGGCAGCAAAGAGGTACTGCACTAGGGACAGAGTATGTGACCTATGATATGGGCAACAGTGCAGCACCATTGGAGGGTTCTAAATCAGACCCTGTTTATCTTTCAAGAAGGCCTTGATTGTAGAAATAGTGGCACAAAGATTGAAATTATTGCTAGTCAGCCTCAAAATAAATCAGAAACAGTAATTAACATGGGCCTATATTTGCAAGCAGCTTAATGTGCTAGACAGGTTCATTCAGAATTAGAAGCTATTCTCTGTAGTTGTGGAAAGCACTAAACAGTGAATGATTCTATAACTACATAGCCCTTGTGTGGTTTGATAATTCATGCATAAAAAAGAGCAAGACATGGCAAGACAAAACAAAAGAGACCATGACATTTTGCACAGCACAACATATTGACAGAGCCGTTGATGTTTGCGGCAAGTAAGTTTGCCTGTCAGGCAGAATGTGAGTTTGCTTTTCTAGGAGGCTAGGAGGTTAAACGTATGCAGTGCTAAGATGTAAAGTAAGAGAATGAGTAAAGTTACTATATGGTGTTACCAGGGTGGGCGATCAAATCAAGCACTGCACTACTGGTGATTATCCCATCGTTTGCTGCTGTATAATGGAGGTAGGCTGCTACCTAGATCTCTTTATTAGTACCAGTGGTGGAATGGACAATATAATTTGTGTGTCACATGGCTGGCTATTTTGTGCTCCTAGTGTGAGAGTATAATTACACTGAAGAATTATAATTGCATGACTTGATTAAACTGCCTCTCTGCCTTTGCATCATGTAAAAACATGCATCTGAGGCATGACAGTCATTTTCTCAACCACTGATAACACTCAAAAGTTTAAGAAATCAGACTGCGACCTTAGTTGTAATGTTCTAGAAGACAGAAGTAAAAGAAGGAAGCAAAAGAAAACAGGAAATAACACATAAAACTAAATCATACAGTAAATTACAGCATGCCATCTCACAATAATCTGAAAGGAGTCAACTACAGGTAATTAGGGTAGAAGTGTACTCCCAGTTCTTGGGAGGGATGGCACCTGGAAAGTATTTTACTACCCTTGCTTGTAAAAATATTAGATACCAATGTTATTAATAATCAGGGAAGGTACAAGACATAGGAAGTAAGGTGTTTTTTCCAAGAAAGGCACAATGTTAATGCCTGATGATGAACTAAATCTCCCAATACCCACCATCCAGCAGATGCTTCAAGGTCTTAGGCTAAGGCCACACTAGGCGATAGCGCCGCGATTTGACTCGCGGCGACTTTTCGCCGCGACTTTTAAGCCGCAATCACTGGGGAAACTTTTGCGCTGGCGTCTATGGGGAATCGCGAAAAATCGCCAGCGTAAAAACACACGCGGCGATCTTTTCTCTACTGTCGCTCGAAATTGCCTCGCTAGGCGATTTCGAGCGACAATAGAAAAAAGTTTGCCGCGTGTGTTTTTACGCTGGCGATTCCCCATAGACGCCAGCGCAAAAGTTTCCCCAGCGATTGCGGCTTAAAAGTCGCGGCGAAAAGTCGCCGCGAGTCAAATCGCGGCGCTATCGCCTAGTGTGGCCTTAGCCTTATAGTTTGTAAACAGACAAGTGCAACAGTTAACTTGCATCATGAAAATTTTCCTATTGTGTCCACCTTTAAACATGCTAAGGCCCCTGTACTAAGGGATACAAATATCTACAGATGCTTTAAAATGTATGGGGGATGTAATAAAAGGTACAAAGTTGGGTGTAGTAACCCAGAGCTCAGTTATTTATGGTGAATTAAACTCATTTATAAACGCTGGGTTACTTTGAACTTTATTTTTGTAAATCCGAGAACCTAGATGCACTACTAAGACTGTTAACGCTAACACAATTGTGCTCATTGGAGAGAATGCTTTTCCAGGACAGCATGGATCACTGGCAGTGGGTGTATTGAGAAATACAGAGTTCTTTGGGCTCTGCATAACACTCCATGGTTAGTCATTGACATCAACCACGAACTGGGAGTGTAATGTTATTTTAGTGCAGATCTTTCAGTGCATGCAGCTCTGCGTACACCACAGTAATTCTCCATGAGATATCTATCCCCCAAGCAAGCTGTCAAAGGTTCTGCATATGAAATGGCTGGTGAACTGTGTCAGAAGCATCAGATAAGTCAAGGAAGACTAAATACAGAGCAATAACCCTTGGACTTAGCTACAGTAAAAGTAAACCACTGGCTGCATTAGTCTCAGTGGAATGTTGTAGGCAAATTCAACTGTAGTTGGTCAAGTAAAGCATTTCGGAAGAGAAAATTATTTAGATGATTACACACACTAGTTCTCTGGCATGAGGAAGTGGAACAATAGTAAAATAACTCAAAAACAAGACAATCTTACAAGTGTAAAGCCCCATATTTAATTTTATTTTCATTTTAAAGTACTGGTGCAACTGGCTAATCAGATTGCAGCAGAGCAATTTCAATCCAAACACAAGATAAAGAAACAAGCCCCAGAAATACCCTATGTTGCTAAAGCACTTTAATAATACATATGTAAAAGTAAGGGGTTTACCTGTTTTATCAAACTTATTTATTTATAAATATATAATACACAAAAGCCATGAATATCCTGTAAAATATATCCTTATAAACGGTGAGTTCTGATGTCATCAGTTATAAACGGTGAGTTCTGATGTCATTTCTGTCACATGACTCACTGAAATTTGTGTATTATAATAAATAAAGTACCCCCAGTTGCAAAATATGAGGATATTATAAGTTACCTCGGAGTTCCATGACCTGTATAAAAACACTCGGCCTTTGGCCTCGTGTTTTTATATGGTCATGAAACTCCTCGGTAACTTATAATATCCTTATATTTTACAAGAGGTACTTTATTCACTATATAATACACTATATAATACACAAGAGCCATGAATATCCTTTAAATGATATTCTCATAAACAATGCTTAGTGATTAGTTTATTAAAAAAAAGTACCCCCTGTTGCAAAATAGAAGTCACCTCAGAGTTCCATGACTCTGAGGTCATGGGACTTCAACCTCGTGCTTTTATATGGTCATGGAACTCCTCAGTAACTTATAGTATCTTTATAATACACAAAAGCCATGAATATCTTGTAAATGATATCCTTATAAACGGTGAGTACTGATGTCATCAGTTATAAATGGTGAGTAGTGATATCATTTCTGTCACATGACTCACTGAAACTTGTGTATTATAATAAATAAAGTACCCCCTGTTGCAAAATATGAGGATATTAGAAGTAACCTCGGAGTTTCATGACCTGTATAAAAACACTCGGCCTTCGGCCTCGTGTTTTTATATGGTCATGAACCTCCTCGATTACTTATAATAACCTTACAATTTACAAGAGGGGGTACTTTATTCACTATATATTTTACAAGAGGGGATACTTTATTCATTATATATTTACCCTACTTAAAGGAAAATTTGCTATTATATGGCATGCTATTCTATCAGAACGAGGTGTGACAGTAAAGGAACTCCCATACCTGAACTGTAGTGGTGGAACATATTGGCAGTTGTAGTTCAGAAATAGATGGGAGCAAAGGTAAGCAAACAACCCCAGGTTTATTTACATTTACTAACCTCTGACTTCCCAGGTATGAGCAATCCCCAGTCTTGCAGTTACTAAGCTTGCAGGTCACTCTAGTTATTTTCAGAGCACTCCTGTGTCAGTTGCAGGGGGAGATGAAATCAAACAGGGTTGCATGTTCACGAGTTATGTATTTTCTGCCCTAAGACTGTTCAACTTGTATGATTACACAGCTGGGTATTAGCAAAGTTATGCTCCAAGCAATAGATATTTCATATCGTAATACCTACACCTACATATCATAATACCTACAGTTGCTGTGTGTATGTGTCACTTAAGCAAAGTTGCAGGCTTTGAGAGAATTGGCTTTTGCTTGGTGTTAGAAAAATTACCTATACCATTTTGGTCAGGGGGCAACATAAACAATAGGGCAGCTGCCTCTTCTGAGAAGAAGAAGCAAAAAAAATGGTCCAGCAACATCAAGGTGTATCAATCACTTGTAAAGCTGATGTCTTTTGTAAATAGACACCTCTCCACACCTGGTGCAAATATTAAAACTGGTTATTACATTTTATTTCATCATACTATAGTTATTTAGTGTTCCCCACTTTTGGGAACAAAGGGGTTATGGTATAAAAGCAGCAGTGCTTTCTATGCAAAGTGGAATGTGATGAGCATCTGAGAGAGACTTGTTAACAGAGAGGCTCTCCAATTAATATGCTCCATCTCCTTTAAACAGAGGACAGACGATAGTACTGCTCATGATACAGGGGGATGTAGAGCAGTAATTGTCACTTAGCCACTTAACTCCCTGCTGCACTGCTCACTCGCTTATTGTGGATTTATCTCTTAGCCAATTACTGCTGTCATTTGCATTTCAATGTGTGCCGTCGGGAAGTAGAGCACTGTCACCAACTGATCAGGAAACACAAGCATGGCGGCCCAGCCTAGCAGTGCAGATTTGAGAGTGTCATAATCCAGAAAGGATTTATTTCTTTTAATAGCCATAACTGGAACAATATAGTCCTGCCATTATTTTACTGGATTGGATCGGATTGGACAGCTCGAAAAGGCATGCAGAGATCTTAGTTGACTTCACTTGAATAGGAAATCACTGGCATCCATTCCATTTCTCATATCCTGAGAAACAGGACTATTTGGTAAAATAAATTCTTATCCCAGGTAAAACTCAGCATTGGAAAAATTAATATTCTGCCCACGTGGGGGGGGGGAGTAAAAGGGCATCTTTGAAGACACAGATTTTCACTGCTAAATGGCTGTGATTACCTTGGGCTGGTACAGAAGCCCAAAACATTACGTACAACACTTCTTTCATTAAGCTTTATTGGATTCTAAAAATGTCAATGAATTAAAAGCAAGCACATATCAGAGGCCTATTTATCTAAATTTGAATTTGTGAAGCTTTCCATGTTTTTCTAATTTAAATAAACTTGAATTTTTTTTTCTAATTTTAATAAACTCAATTGTTTGCTTGTTAAAAATTACAAATATTAAAAACTTGATCAAATAAAACAACGGGGTAAAAAAAAACTTGAATCCATTTAACTCCTATTCTACTCTCAAAAAAAATGTGAATAAATTGCTAACATTTTTGAATATTGATAAATCAGCCATTCTGCATTTGGGCCGGTCTGCCTATGCACTTACTGAAAGAAGTTAAACAACAAAATGTTTTTTTGTGGTTGTACTTTTATTTTAATGCAGACGTGGCAACGCTCCAATGTTAGACTGGTGAATCCAGATCCTACCACACCTGCAACCTTCTGTGTAGCACCCGCTTTATTTACAGAGTCAATAATTTAACATACCTTTCAAGAACCATACCCTTGTCAATAATTTAACATACCTTTCAAGAACCATACCCTTTGCCATAGTACCTGCCACTATTGTTGTTTGGTTATCACCATGATGTGCGATCCTTCCACGCTGATTGCTTCCATAGTGCCTCCATTGTATGCCAAAATCTTTCCACCTTGGCTGTAACACTAATACTGTCATCAAGTGCGGTAAAGGTGGTATAATGTTGTATCTTTCTGAATAGACTCAGGATGTTGGGTTAGCTGTTAAAGGAGAACTAAAGCTTAACTAAAGAAGTGGGCTAGAAATGTTATACATTATGTTTGGTGCTTCTGTACCAACCCAAGGTAACCACGGCCCTTTAGCAGGGAAGATCTGTTTCTCCAAAGATGCCCCAGTAGTTCCCCGTCTTCTTTTCTGCTGATACACTGCACATGCTCTATGCTGCTGTCACTTACTGAGCTTAGGGAACCACTCACAATATACAGTACACATAGAATATAAATGTCACAATATAAGGCTGACTAGTAATTAATACAGATAATTACTACATGACATTACAGAAACCAGTGCAATTAGAATCAGAATTTAATAATCAGGCTTGTAGCATCAGCTTATATTACAGACCAACCTCATTTTCTGTTTGATAATTTGTGACAACCCCTAACCTCAGCTTCTCAACAGCTGCCTAGAGCCCACTGAGCATGTGAGTGTCACAGACACTTTCCAAGATGGTGACCCCCTGTGACAAGTTTGAAGTCATTGCTGCTATTGAGAAGCTGAAACTTTAGGCTGGTGCAATAAGTTCAGTATATAAAATGTGGCATTTTTAGCCATATTCATTATTAAGGTTTAGTTCTACTTTAATCTTTTAATAAATAGCTGAGAGCTAGCACTGTCTCCTAGAATTTGTATTCCCTATACAACAATTTGATGGATTTTGATGTATTCCCTATACAACAATTTGATGGAGTTTGATTGTACGATCTACCTCCAGTCTTATGGATTATGGAACACAGGAGAAAGATTTACCAAATGCAGAGAACTACTGTATTTTAGCCTCTGAATGTGATGTCCATCACCAAATACAGTATATAGCCTAATTATGCAATGCTCGCTACATTCACGGCATGAAAACACAAGAACTGAAGCAGACAGAAATATCTATGCTTTGGGCAATTTCTGACTGCTTTGCTGATATTTCCATTTTTCAAGGAAAATAATTCCTGATGACACATCAAAAAAAAAAAATTAGCACACCTAATTATATGAAGCCTTGTTTTAAAGTGTCATCACAATTAGTATGGGAATTGTCTTATTCGTTCAAGCAGTACAGAGAATTAGCCTTTTGAATGATTTAATACTAGTGGTTCATTATACAGTTTACCAATCACATAAGAAATATTGGCAGAGCACATTGAGGGAAGTCATCCATACTGTAATAGATTGTTTCCAATGGAGAGTGGGAACAAGTAAATGTCAGTGCGGACACCCACTTATAAATGTCACTGGTTAAAGTGTCATCTGTGATTGTTTTGAAGTTCCACCAGGATAATAAAATATTTATGCACATTTCTACACATATAAATATTTTTTCTAATATATACTGCATATTGTAAGAGATAACCTGGACAAGATCATTTTAGGTTTTTATTTATTTTTCACCAGCGTTAAAGGTGGTACCCCCCAAAAAGGGAGAATGTTGCTGCAGCAAGCACTATATATATATATATATATATATATATATATATATATATATATATATATATATATATATATATATCTATATCTATATATATATATATATATATATATATATATATATATTATAAAGTAGCACAAATTTCCCATCAGTCAGTTGCGCATAAAACCCCATTCATTACAGGTACTTGTGTCAAAATGCACTCTTTGCCCTTCCGTATACTCGCACTCTGCTCCAGCTCCAGGGTTCCCTTAGAACAGTGATCCCCAACCAGTAGCTTGTGAGCAATATGTTGCTCTTCAACCCCTTGGATGTTGCTCTCGGGGTCCTCAAAGCAGGTGCTTATTTTTGAATTCCAGGCTTGAAAGCAAGCTTTAATTGCATAAAAACTAAGTGTAGTGCCAAGTAGAGCCTCCTGTAGGCTGCCAGTCCACATAGAGGCTACCAAATAGCCAATCACAGCCCTTATTTGGAACCCCAAGGGACTTTTTCATGCTTGTGTTGCTCCCCAACTCTTTTTACATTTGAATGTGGCTTACAGGTAAAAAAGGTTGGGGACCCTTGCCTTAGAACCATGCTTCAATAGTCACAGCACACTTGCATCTAAACATGTCATTGCATAAACACTGAAAGTGATGCAAACTGTACTTATAAAACTTTGAGCCCAAATGTGTCTGATTTATGGCAAAGTGTGAGCACAATTGTGTTAAGTTTGGTGCATAAGTCACAAATGTGTTTTGTGCAAATCAACAGTGTCAGGTGCACACCCCCTGCAACTGCAGAAAGAAAACAAAAATCTGTACAGGTATTCGTTTTGTTTCCCGTAAACCACTGTTGTGCTATGGAAGCGTCATACTGATAAACTGTAACATGTTGTGCCTGTTTATTCATAATGCTAATGGTAAGGCGTGTACTCTCATTTAGGAGATGCATTGGGTTATAATGGCACTTTAAACAAAACAGTACTTAAACTAAGATGGAAAGATGCTTCCACCTGAGCTACATTTCCTTCCTGTTTCTAATTTTGTGTAACAGTTAGAGCATCCACGCTGCTCCTGTAGCCAGTTAATCACTGTACAATGTACTTTAAAAGTAGCCATTCCCCTTATAATTAACTTGTGTTATGAAGACAGCGATATTCTAAAAACATTCCCACAATTGGTCTTCATTTATTTTTTTGTGGTTTAAGTACCTTAGCAACCAGGAAGTCAAAGTAAAAATGAATAACAGAGTGCTCCAATACAAACATAAGGTGCATAAATAACAGACAGGGTTTCTGTTGCAGGCCAGGAAAAGGCAGAACAGCAACATTAAAAATGAAAATGAGAGACCAATTGAAAAGTTGCTTTAAATAGGTCCATACTAAGAGTTTACTTTCTTTAATTTCCCCTGTAGCTCGTCCCATGCCACAATACTTTGTTTCTTAATTAAGTACATACCTCCCAACATTTTGGAAGTAAAAAGAGGGACAAAAAATGTTTTTCGCACGTAGAACAGAGAAATGTTTGACCACGCCCCTTTCTTTGACCACACCCCCTAATTACCGTGTTCATTTTACAAACTTTGGCAGGTTATGAAAGTTTGAAAATATTTCTCCTTATCTAAATAGTTTTTTTTAGAATTGTTACAAAGTATCTTATTTGCACCTTATTTGTGCTCTCTGCTAAAAGTGAGAAACTTTGTTTCTTTTTCTGGCTGTTCAGTGCAGAGAAAATAGGGACTTTCCAGTACAAATGAGGGACTGCAGGTTGAGCACTCAATAGTAAAAGCCAAGTCCCACTGAGACAGATTCAGTTACATTAAGTAGGAGAAATAACAGCCTGCCAGAAAGTAGTTCCATCCTAAAGTGCTTGCACAAGTCACATGACTGTAGCAGTTGGGAAACTGACAATATGTCCAGGCCCGGATTAGTGGTGAGGCCACAAAGGCCCGGACTTAGGGCGGCAAGACTGTAGGGGCGGTAACCTAAGAAGCGCTAATCACCAGTACATCCGGCTCATGCATGCACACGCTCCCGCGGGGGGCAGGAGGTTGTACGCTAAAATGGCAGGGGCTAGGACCTTGCGGCGTGAAGCAGCCTCAGGACGCCGAATACAAGAATCCTGAATATGTCTAGCCCCATGTCAGATTTCAAAATTGAATATAAAAAAAATCTGTTTGATCTTTAGAGAAATGAATTTCAGTGCAGAAGTCTGCTGTAGCAGCACTATTAACTAATGCGTTTTGAAAAAACATGTTTTCCCATGACAGTATCCCTTTAAGAAGGGATTGGATGGTTTTTTAGCAAGTGAGGGAATACAGGGTTATAGAAGATAGCTCAAAGTACAAGTAGATCCAGGGACTAGCCATCTTGGAGTCTCGAAGGAATTCTTTCCCCATCTGAGGCAAAATGGAGGGGCTTCAAATTGTTTTTTTGCCTTCCTCTGGATCAACTAGCAGTTAGGCAGGTTAAAATAGAGTTAAAAGGTTGAACTTGATGGACGTGTGTCTTTTTTCAACCTAATTTACTATGTTTGTGTATAGAGTGTCATGCTAGGATATACACCCACCTGCATCATTACTGATATCCCAGGATTTCTGCAAGGGGGACTGATTGACTGCTATTAACAGCAGCCAGTCCAGCAGGTTCATAGCTAACAATATAAATAATAACTCAGCAGACGGTGATAATAGCAAGGCTGTCAGGCTACTGTCACATAGGGTGTTCTGACAGTGGAAAACAGTGGCACTCAAGACGTCCCTACCCGCAGTTCAATAACATCATAAGCATTGACAGGCAGACAAGGGAGTATCGACCACCACTGTTTTCCACTATACAGCATGAGACATTAGTCAAGAGTTGTCTGATCTCACCAACAAGCAAGTACCTCTACAGCCAGCAAACCTTGCACCGTATATTCAGGGAGGCCTTCTCTTTTGACTTGACAATGTTTACTGTAGCAGGAACTTCTTGTAGTCAAATATCAAAAGACTATAAAGACATCAAAAATGTATTTGGCCTTTCAAAAAAAAAAACCAATAAGTTTAAGGTAAGGTTACATCTGCACATTAAAATAAAGATTTGCTTAGAAACAGATCAAATTATTCTTTGAACTGAATGATAGACACAACTACAGTATACCAAGGGAAGTATGCATGGGACCAAAACGATGGCTTCCCCACAATATCAATCAGGAATGCTACTGTAAAAAAGAGCACAAGGAGCAGCTGTTCAAAAAATCCCTTGGAGTTGGAGTTTTCTATTACTGTAGCCCAACAAATCTCTAAATATAACACTAAGCTGTAGCATATGGGTTTGCTGCAACAAAGCCCAGAGCAAAATACACTTTGTAGGCCCCTACTTGGTTCCTCATGACAGTTCTGTCAGGAAAGAAATCAAGGTATTCCCTCTGTATCTAGCATAAGTGTGTCTTGCCTTCTTCTTGTCTGTCTTCACTGTAATTTGAAATGCTTTTCTTGGCTGAAAATATATGTGAAACTCCCTCTCGCGCTCTCTTATATAGCTGGGCTCTCGGGCTGCTGAACTGAGCCAGGACAGAGTTTTTCCCTTTGTTTTTTAGCCAAGAGTAACATGGTAAATGAAGAGTTTACTCCCAGGCCCTCCCATTGTTTAGATAACAATGAGGATTCGCTAGGAAGACTTTTAAAGGAACATTAAATATAAAATGCTACTAAATATTCAGTATATTTTATATAGATCACAGTTCCTGTGTGGATGGTTTCAACATAGGGTGAAGAGGACATTGGCCCAAAGCCCCCAGCATCTGAGGGGTCCCTTGGAGAATTACAGAGATATAAATTCAAATAACATTTGTTGTATAATACTCCAAATACCACAAATAACCTGTGAATAGGGATGTCTTGGTTTAGAATCAGTGCTAGTGCTACAATGCTGCAACTCCAACTTTTCTGGTAGTATCTTTATATACAGTAATAAGTAAAATCTGGGAACAAAACACCTTACTGTACTTTAAAGAGGAACTATTGCAAAATGGAAATTTTATATATGCTTCAACATACTGAAAAAAGAGACTTTCTAAATACAATCAATTAAAAATCCTGTACTGTTTCTGAAATAATCAAGTTCATCTCTCAACATTTTTTTCTCTTCATTCTTTCTTCATGTAGCAGTTGGGTGTCAGATATTCATTGACAGTTAGATCCAATATATCTTATAGGGGGCTCCTTTTGCCTAGAAGATGTATTAGACTAAAATCACCAGAAATCCTGTCTCTGTACATGCAGAATTTGTGCAAAAGGCAGTTATTTTGTTTGAATTTGTTTATACTCAAATCAGTTATGGATATGAGCTCTAATACATCTGCTAGGAAAGGAAGCCCCCCTATAAGATATATTGGATCGAACTGTCAATTACTATATGACACCCAACTCCAGTATGAAGACAGAATGAAGAGAAACAGATGGATTGTGAAGATAAACTTGATTATTTCAAAAACAATGGAGAACATTTAAATGATTGTATTTATAAAGTTTTTATTTCAGTATACTGAAGCTTATATTAAATTTTCGCGATAGCTCCCCTTTAAGAACACATTGTGCAAGGCTCTTAGACTGCTCTAACTGACTGTGGCAGAGGACCTTGTAGCTCAATGTGCCCGTATCTGTAGTAACTAGATCCTCTACTGACATAGAGGTGTCTTTGGTGGCACTCCCCCATATGGCTTAAGGCAATGTCACACCTGACAGCTTCATCTGCAAGACAACCATTGGCGAATTTGGAGGAGAAAATACTAATAAAGCTCTGAACTTCCATGCCAGCAGCCATAAACTTGACTACTACTGTGTACATGGCACAGATTTTGGTGTCAAAATACTTGAGTATTTAAGAGCCCAAATCCTTTAAAGTCAACGCCATGGTTCAGAGCCCTTTCCCAAAATATGCTGGCGGATAAAACACAAAGCTTGACACTAGCCCAAGGTCTTTGGCTACATAATCACATACTGGAATGATGCCTGCACCCAACATATTTCTAACTGCACTCCCCGATGACAAAGCCTCCAGCTTCAAAGAAAGATACAAAATTATGGCTTCTATATCTCCAGATATGTTGCTGCACATTTCCAGAAACTATAACAACAAGGTACTCTACAGTGCCAACTAGGCAACACCAGAAGATGTCTCTGATTTTTTTAGAGAGCTGATTCAGCTTTACAAAATTTGCAACCCAACTGTGTCTGTTCATGGGCCCAAATGATTGAATTTCCCTACCAACATATTTATAGGTTTTCCTGTGGGTGCCAAATAAATGCAAAAAGAAAAACAGGACTATCTGGCACTCAAAGGAATCCACAGATTACACATCTCCATAGGCCCTGGATAGCAATGTTTTTATTTTTGCATATACTGGTTTGCTGCTTCCTGAAGCTGAGGGTCTGGGGGGTCTGGAACACTTGATTTACTTGGTGAGCAATTTACATTTATATTTACATTCTGGAGCACCTTATTTCTTTTGGTGTCAAATAAAGCTTGCCTTAAAGTCAGGAATTCCAAAGTAAGCACCTGCTTTGAGGCCACTGGGAGCAACATCCAATGGGTTGGCAATCCAATGGTGGGTTGGCAAGCCACTGGTTGTGGACCACTGAGCTAGACAGTAAACTGTACTGGTAGAGCTGCAGTCCGTGTATACAGTCTGCACCTGTTAGCAATTCAATACTGTTTCCCATACACATAACCTGGACTGGGTGCATGGCCTAAAATATCACATCGGTACGCATTCACCCAAGGAAAGAACATTTAATTTGACTGGGTGCATAGGCGGATTTTCAGTAACCCTCCCCAAACCTGCCTAACATCTCAAAGAAAAGAGGAGAAAAGGTCTCCCTTACGTAATATCACTGGATAAACACAGGGGGGAAACTCTGTTGCTGTAGAAACCAGCAGCACTCTGATTGGGGGTTTTGCCTTGAAGCTTCTCCAATAAGAGGACAGCTCTCTTTACAGACTGTAAAATGTACCAATAAGCGAACAGAAGTGTAGTGCCTGTAGAGACACTACAAACTGAAGGCACGGCAGAAGAGAAGGCACTGCAGATAAGAAAGATCTGTAAACTTTACCCGATGTCATCATCGACTGAATATTTGCAGCAGCTTTTGCCCCCTCAAACACAGGCACTGTACAGGTTTTTGAGGGCTTAGGTCAATTTAAATAAACTGCTTCACTAGCTAAAAAGAAACTGCTAGCATCATTCATACCTCAGTCACCATTGTCTAAATCTCACATTAACCCTTTAACCTGGAAAATAAAATTGTGCTCTTGGGGTTGGTGCTTGCACATGTAGTTAGCAGGGTTGAAGGTGACATGAAAAGAAAAGCAGATTAATACAGGGAATGAGAGCAAAAAGAAGAGTGGGAGGAAAAAAAGCAGGCTAGAAGGGAACAGAGTAAATAAAAATTATGAACAGGGCCGCATTTGCATCCACGGCATCCTGAGGCCTCGTGGTCCAAGCACCCTCCGTCCGAGGCCTCGCAGGTGCGAGCGCAGGAACACTGCATTCCTAATGCGGCTGTGCAGCATGCCGCCCCTAAAATTTCGCAGCCCTAGGCCCAGGCCTTTGTGGCCTTGTCACAAATCCGGCCTGAATATGAATGACAGAAGAGATTGAGGAAGGGGTTGAGAGTAGGATTGCCACCTTTTCTGGAAAAAAATACTGGCCTTTCAATATATTTATCTTTTTTCCCTATTAATAGCATTGGGATCATCCATCGTTTTTACCGGCCAGGCCGGTAAAATACTGGCCAGGTGGCTACCCTAGTTGAGAGTAACATAAATGAAGAAAAGGTTCTAAATGGAAGAGGCTAATAGGGAAAAGGAACTAGTGGGAGTGAGGTTAAAAAACAATAAAAAAAGAAAGACCAACAGGAATGAAGGAAAGCAATATATTTGTACATGTGTGTCAGTAAATCTACTGTACTTCAGTAAAGGTTTATGTGCATAGGGTCACACATAAAACCGGTGTGTAAAGGTATTATATGTGAAACTAGCACTTAATTTATTCTGGAACAATATGTGTTTTGCAAGTACCCTGTCTTTTTGGGGGCCTTTATAAATGTAACTGGGAATTCATTCAACACTGATGCATCCTAACCTTAATGTTATATAACATGCCTGTGTCAATACCCACTGTCACTGTCCTATGTATCTCTCTCTGTATATAATGTGCAGGCCCGGACTGGCAATCTGTGGGTTCTGGCAAATGCCAGAGGGGCTGCTATAAGGTGCCATAGAAAGTCAGTATTTAGTGGGCTGGTAGGGGCTGTTTGGGCCTCTGTGTGGGCTGATTGGGCCTCTGTGTACCTGAAATGCCAGGGCCTATTTTAATTCTCAGTCCGGACCTGATAATGTGCCTGTGGTGTCAGTGCCCATTGCTTTTCACATCTTACAATGGAAAGATGTGAATGGTTTTACACCCTGAACATGTTAATATGGAAAATCACTCCTATCTGCACTTCTGCATAGTTTCCACTTAAATTAAAGGGAGCCACAGGAAGTACCAGTTTTATATTTATCTGCTACATCTATATTAGATTTAAGTCAGCCGATGTATGGGCAACTTTAGCCTTCCCAAAGAAAAAATCGATCTGGGTGGTGGTTGTAGTTAGAGATATATGCATCTGCAAAAAGAAGAATATAACCAAAACTGAGCTAAGACTATGCCTTTACTATTATAAAAGAGGAGTTTTATAACTCTACATGATGATGTTCTCATAGAGAAAGCAGGGAAGCTACTCCCTGCTACAGATCCTAGTATTAGATAAAACTAGCTCTAATGACATATTGCAGGCAGACCTGATTTTCCTATGGGAAAATATTTGACCCAGTTACTACAGATACATTTGAGACAAGAATCTGCAATGTGGACTTCCCAGATCTGGCTATTCTCCAGCCTTTAGCTGTATTGGGTTCATTCTCCCTCTATTTTTATCACCTAAGTGCAAGTGGAAAAGCAGTAGACCATGGATGCAAGGCGAGCAGGATAAGCCCATAAACAGACACAGGCAAATAAAACTGTACAACAAGTACTTCAGATAATTTGATCTATCAGCAAATCATATGCCCATCCCAATAGAATTGTTACACTGAAGGCTTTGAAGTAGGACATGTAGGGTGACTATAATCCAACACACACGGCTATAGTGACATGAAGTGTTTTCTCTAAAAGTGGGCTCATGCTGCAATGTGTACAGACATGAATCTACCTTTCACTGTGCAAAAAAATGAATAAATAAAAACAAACAATGAAGACCAACTGAAAAGCTGCTTCGAATTGGCAATTCTATAACATAACAACAGTTAACTCAAAGGTGAACCACCCCTTTAAAGGAACAGGAACATTATTCTTCAATTTTAGAACAATGGTAAAAAATAATTGGAAAGCAGTTGAACAACATATTTATTTCTGGTGATCAAACTGAAAACAACTGAACTGAAAAAAGTGTTTGGAAGGTGCCCTTTAAGAGTTGTAAAACCACTGCACTATGGTACCTATGGGATGGAACAGATAGATTTAGATATGCATATGTAGGGATGCATATGGTTAATGTGCCCCTATGGCTTTAAATCCCTACCCTTCCACCTTTGCCCTAGTTGCTGGGCAAAAGCCCATGTATCAAGTTATCATTTACATATTCCAGTTATTTGCCGACAGGGTTTATGACCACTTCCTGCCACACTTTGATATAATGCTTGGTTAGGGGTGGATCTTCCTTTTTGGATCCTGGTGTCCTAACAATGTTCCCACTGAGCCTGAGTACACCAAGGCCCCCAAAAGCCAGTTTTCCCTAGAGGGACCTGAACCTCTAGTGTGAAGACGGGGAGCAGGGACCCCGTGAACGAAGCAAGCTAGAGACAGGATAAGATATGTTATAGTACTCTCTAGGAGAGTAAGATAGTGAGGCAAGAGAGAAAGAGCAGCTTTGTGCTAAGTCAGGGAGTAGCTTCCCTAGGCTCCTAGATTTGCCTACAGTGAAGGGACTGCAGTGAATAGGGTGTCAGGTTTAGATTCTTCTCCCTGACTACTCCATTGGGTGGGTTCGAGACCACTTTTGAGATATATCTGTCTGGAGGTCTGCCTTACTACCTTGACTACATCTGCAGGGGAGTCACATTCAGCTGTCTCATCCAATTGAAAGTAGGGATGCACCAAATCCAGGATTTGGTTCGGGATTCGGCCAAATCCTTTTGCCTGGCCGAACCAAATCCAAATCCTAATTTGCATAAAAAAATTAGGGGTGGGGAGGGAAATAGCGTGAGTTTTTGTTACAAAACAAGTACTAATTTGCATATGCAGATTCGGCTTAGGATTCGGTTCAGTATTCGGCCAATCTTTCGCAAGGATTCAGGGGTTCGGCTGAATTCAAAATAGTGGATTTGGTGCATCCCTAGTTGAAAGTACTGTTTCTATTTTTGCAGAACTATAGCTTCCATGCAGGATGCTGCCACTTTGCAGAGTGATTTGTCTAATTTGGGAAGCTGGGCTGCAAACTGGAAAATGAGGTTCAATGTTGATAAATGCAAGGTTATGCACTTTGGCAAAAATAATATAAATGCAAGTTATACAATAAATAGCAGTGTGTTGGGAGTTTCCTTAAATGAGAAGAGGTTTTTGTAGATAACAAGTTGTCTCATTCTGTGGTTACTAAAGCAAATAAAGTTCTGTCTTGCATAAAAAGGGCATTAACTCAAGGGATGAAAACATAATTATGCCTCTTTATAGGTCCCTGGTAAGGCCTCATCTGGAGTATGCAGTGCAGTTTTCCAGTCCTTAAGAGGGATATAAATGAGCTGGATAGAGTGCAGAGACGTGCAACTAAATTGGTTAGAGAGATGGAAGACTTAAATTATGAGGGTAGACTTTCAAGGTTGGGGTTGTTTTCTCTGGAAAAAAGGCGCTTGCGAGGGGACATGATTACACTTTACAAGTACATTAGAGGACATTATAGACAAATAGCAGGGGACCTTTTTACCCAAAAAGAGGATCACCGTACCAGAGGCCTCCCCTTTAGACTAGAAGAAAAAAAGCAACGTAGGTGGTTCTTGACAGTGAGGACAGTGAGGTTGTGGAATGCACTGCCAGGTGACGTTGTGATGGCTGATTCAGTTAATGCCTTTAACAATGGCTTGGATGATGTTTTGGACAGACATAATATCAAAGACTATTGTGATACTAAACTCTATAGTTAGTATAGATATGGGTATATATAATTTATGTGAACTTGATGGACTTTGTCTTTTTTCAACTATGTAATTATTTAACTGCCCTAGCCTGCTGGTGTTATTCTGCATATGCCTCATTGCTTTGTAAGTAACCCTGTGGATCATTTGTCTCTGACAAATAAACTGTTACCATTCTGTTTTACTGCAAGAACCTCCTGGCGTTCATTCTTTTACATTTTTATTGCACAGTAGCTTGTAGCACTACACCACACCTTTATTCTTCCACTTAGCGAAGGCCCTGCCTTAAGTCTTAGAGTTACATGTAACCTATGCTCTAATCACTAGCTGGATATTAACCCGTTTGGTCTAAACAGCCCAAAATAATATTACACATATATTAGGGGAACACTGAATCTATCACCAATCCAAACCCTAATTTGCATATGAACATTAGCAAAATAAATATAAAGGAAAGTAAATAAAGCAAAGTACAAAAAATTAATTATAAGAAAAAAGTCATCAACTTCAGTTATTCAGAGGTCTTAAGTCACAGTATATTTAAGGTTTGGATTCGTTTCACCCAGGCATCCAGACCTGCAGAAAATGAGATCTGGCCATTTCCAAGCCAAGTATTAGGTGCATCCATAACATATATACATAGAACCGGGCGGGCATACAAATTAACCTTTCACCTGCCAACAACATAGATTCTTTGTTACAGAATGACACATAGGGGTAAATTTATCAAAGAGTGAAGTTCCGCCACTAGAGTGAAATTCGGCAGCTCTCAATTCATTTCTATGGGATTTTGAAAGGCATATTTATCAATGGGTGAAAGTGAAAGTTCACCCTTTGATAAATACGCTTATAAAAATCCCATAGAAATGAATGGAGAGTGGAGAATTTCACTCTAGTGGCGGAACTTCACGATTAACTTCACTATTAACTTCACTCTTTGATAAATATACCCCCTAGTCCATATCTACATTCTTTTATAAAGCAATGGACAAAGGCAGTGGGAAACACAATTTGCCTGTCCCAAAAAAATTAACCCTTTAGGATAGTGCCTCTCCGGCAAATACCCTTATTTTACCCAGGAAGATAAATCACACAAATAATCTATTGCTTTCTTAATCCATATTGGCCCTTCACATTTTAATTGTAACCCTCAAGACGAAAACAAAAGGCTGGCTCAGTTAAAGTGACTATGACAGATTCAACTAGTTCTAAGATACCCTTACAAGTGGCCAGGGGCACGGAGTGGCAAGCATTTACAGTCATCACTTCTCTCTTCTATTGTTTCATATTCTTTACTCAACTTTTTGCTTTATTTTAATCTTTTTTTCTACATGTCTCATAAATACTATTTCCTCAATTACCTTGTGTCTTTGTATTATATTTATTTTCTTTTTGTCTTGTGAACCCATTCTCTTTTTTTTAGAGATGCACCAAATCCAGGATTCGGCCAGGATTCTGCCTTTTTCAGCAGGATTCAGCTGAATCCTTCTGCCTGGCCGAACCAAATCCTAATTTGCATATGCAAATTAGGGGCAGGGAGGAAAATCATGTGACTTTTTGGCACAAAACAAGGAAGTAAAAAATGTTTTCCCCTGCCCATCCCTAATTTGCATATGTAAATTAGGATTTGGTTCGGTATTCGGCTGTATTTTTAAGCAATTCCCTTTGGATGTTATATTACTCTTCTGTTGTCCCCTTCTCAAGTTCCCTCATTTATATGTTCTCCTTTCTCCCACACCACTATCCTTTTTACTCTTCTAATCTTTCTCTTTTACTGTTTAAGAAGTCCAGCCTTGAGCTCTTGCTCTTACTTTCTATTCCTTTTATGCTTTCATCATCCCTCCATGTTCTGTTCTCTTAGCCTCTTCTACCCTTTTATCTCCCACAATTTCCATGATGATTTGCTCTACTGTTTACTGGTCTCCTCTGTTTCCATTCTGTCACTTCATTGCTCTCTTGTTCCTTGTTGGCTTCCACTTTCTTACTACTCTATTTTATATTCTCAAATCCTATAATCTATTTTTCTTTCACTCCACAATAATATGCTTTGCCATTCTCTGAATCTTTTTGTTTTATTTTGCAATCTGACATCCCTACTGTATTCGGTTTTACCTTTACTGACCTATCCTTTGTGTCCCCATTCTCTCTTCCTTTTTACCCCTCCTCTTTTTGGTGGCCAATTTTCTGTGCCCCCACACCGACAGCAGATTTTTTTTAGGGAATTTGGCTGTCTGCAGTTCTGTCTCACTGGTTGTAGGCCATGCTGTGATGGTTTTCACATAAAATTCCCAGACAATTGTTTGTACTTTTAATGGCTTTGTGTCCAGCTGCATGGTGCCATACATACATGTGGCATGAGATGGGATTTTAAATTATAAACTTGAACTTTGTATGTAATTTCTAAAATAACGGTTTTATTTCATGCAAAATATCTGTTCATGGTAGCTATGTATGTTATTCTGTATGTAATTCTGCACTGTGGAATTTGTTAATAATAATAATAATACATTTATAGAAATCAAATCTGAATGGGGCAAGCGGTATCTTATTTTTTTTGTAAATTAACTTGTATGTTTTATCATATATATCACAGTAAGCGAATAATGTAAAATTAATTGCATAGTTTGCACAGGGTCTAATAACCCATAACAACCAAGTTGCTAGTTACTGGTCACCTGTTTGAAAGCAAACAACTGTTTTTTATGAGTCACTAACTCAATGAGCACTTATTACATTACTCTGCAAGTGCTTACTGAGCCACTATTGCTCCTATGTATTTGCTTTTTCTAAGTCACATTACAGTAATATCTTTTTGTGCCTTTTGCAGAAGACCCAGAAATATGGTGAAGAGTCTCCTATGGGACAAGTCACATACACTAATATCAGAGGAGACACTCCTTCATGAACCTTGCTCACTGTTGACAATCATTCCAAGACATTCCCTCCCAGCAGCCAAGTGGCATAAGTCTACTTATAAAGACATAACTGTTGCCACAAATGCTGTCTGCTGTTATGCTGTTTTCCTTTACACAGAATGACTGTGGGGCAGAGACCTCTTGTACTTCCCACAAGTTGGCGTTGAGCCTACTGTAACTGTATTAGTATTTTTGTTCTCTACTCTCACTGGTCAGTTGTAACACATGCTCACACATGCTAGAAAAGTAAAAATAAACATAAATGCATAGAGCAACAACCCTCTTTTAATGCTAAAAATGATTGGTGTCTTACCCCAGCTAGCTACAAATGAGGTGCACAGAAAATAAAATAAATATTAAATAAAATAAAACCAGTTTTTGTCAACTTGATTAATTGAAAAATCCTGGTTTCCTAAGCTGAGAAGTGTGTGACTAAAGTACAGTAGCATTGCATACTATCATGCAAGCTTTTTAATGTTTAACTTTTTAGCTGTTAGTGATTCTATATTTAACTGCACCCTCCCTGTAGCTTGTCAGACTGATGGCTGTATGCAAATGTCTAATGTCTGAACAGGCTGCATCTAGTCATTTTCTCTTAAGAGACTATATTGTTTCAGTGACATACCCAAGTGCATGCCGATGTTCAGCTATACTGGTGACTCTCTTGTGCTGTTATTTCTGCATTTTTTTTTTATAAATGGTGTATCTAGAAATAGTGTGATATTGTGGCTCTACTTCAGGCTTGTGCAGACTCCACCTTGGCCTCAGACCTACTCTACTGAGTACTGAAAGACCTTACTGAAATCAGCAATAATTGCTATTGTGTTCTGTAGGCTCCTATGCAGGTTCAGGCTGGGCTGGTAGGAAATCAGGAAAAAACCCAGTGGGCCCCGGCCCTAATGGGCTCCATTGACCCAATGAAACATCTGCGCTGTCCCCTGACCTGTCCTCCCGAGCGTGGCCACAATGAAGACTACAATGTGCACATAGATGAGGAAGTGGGGTTGCAGTGGTTGTGTTTGACCTCATGACTGTGATGGGGGGCCAATGAATGGATGTTGGGGCCCCTGAGGTGGTAGCCCCGGTGGGCCCTGGAACCCCCAGTCTGGCACTGTTCCTATGTGGCTACTGGCAGTTTAGCATACTTTAAACACCACTGCTATCCCTAGATATACCAATGACAACACCTATCATACCAGTGTCCTTAGGAAAATAGCACACACAGCTCTGTTGGACTGTTGTAATTGTTACTGGAAAAAATTGTAGTGATGCACTTGCTGCTGGTTACTGCTGGATCCTACAGGTCAGTGTTCTGCTATGCTTACAGAAGCCAGGGAAAGCCCTGTTACAAGAATATTACTAGACAGTCTTCTGCTGATATTTCTATAGAGTGATTACATTTTATATAGATGTGTCTTTAAAGGAACAGTAACACCAAAAATGGAAAGTGTCTTAAAAGAATGGCAGTATGATGTAATATTACCCTGCACTGGTGTGTTTATCTTAGAAACACAACTATAATTTATATAAAACAAGCTTCTATGTAGTCATGGAGGCAGCCATTCAAGCACAGGATACACTTTGGGTAACAGATAAGTTCTAAAGAACCCCATTGTATACTACAGAGCTTATCTATTATCTGCTGTGTATCCTGTGCCTTTTCTCCTTTTTCAAATTTGAATGGCTGCCCCCATGGCTACACAGCAGCCCCTTTATATAATCTATTGTAGAGTTTTTGAAGCAAACACATCAATTTTAACACAACAGTACATTATATGTTCATTACTTTAAAAGACCTTTTAAAGATTTTTTAAGAATTTTTTGGTGTTACTGTTCCTTTAAGTAACTCTAAAATGTAGTGTACGTTTATACACACATACAAAAAACTTCTGACAGTTCATGAATTCTGCAGCAGTAATATATTTGTACATTGTTTTGCACTGCCTCATCAACTTAACTAAATCTTAAAGTGCAGCTACAGTTTGCAGCTTCAAAGCATTTAAATAGCTGTGATTTTGTTGTGGTTTCAACTTTAGGGAAAAGCTGAGCAGAAAGCTATATTCAAGGCGACAGTAGTAATAACGACAATAACCACAAACTTTTTTTTTTTTTAAATAAACATATGCATATATATTACACTGCATAAATATGACAGTTGCAACAATTCTGACAGAAAGAAAATTTTATACATACCGCCTACTGTATGCACATTTTTATGTTATAGCAGATGCCAAGCGCAATGTGCTATGTAGTGCTAGAAGCATACTGATTGCTGTATAGCAGCATATGCTGATTCTGTTCAATCTCACGCAAACTAACTGTGTGTGCAATGCTTTTGGGTGTTTAGGGACACTAAAGAGATTTAAAGGCAACAATATGCCAACCAGCATTCTACTAGGTTTCAGTGTACACTGAATGATATTGCATAGGCTGATGCTAAAGCTTACAGGGATATAGGCACAGAAACAAAAACAGACTTATCTGTTTTAACTTGAGTTAATTTAAAAACACTATTAGACAAGGTAATTTGTTGATATCTATAATATAGCACACCTAAGCAAAACCTTATGCTAATTCACGCAAGGTGTTCTTTGACAATGGAAAAATGTCAACCAATCAAGGTTATACATTATTTATGGAAATGTATGTAATGTTCCAATTTGTCATCCTCTATCTGAGAACAGGTACTATAAGTTTGTAAATATGAGATAATGATATGAAACTCTTAGCACTGGAGAGAAATGGTTAACTTTTTGCATGTTATAGAATGGCCAATTCTAAGCAACTTTTCAATTTGTCTTCATTATTTCTTTTTTTTATAGTTTTTGAATTATTTGCCTTCTTCGTATGATTCTTTCCAGCTTTCAAATGGGGTCACTGACCCCATCTAAAAAACAAATGCTCTGTTAGGCTACAAAAGTATTGTTATTGCTACTTTTTATTACTCCTTTTTCTATCCAGGCCCTCTCTTATTCAAATCAATGTATGGTTGCTAGGGTAGTTCGGATGCAGATTCCTGAAATTACAAACTGGAGAGCTGCTGAATAAAAATAAATAACTCAAAAAAACAAATAATAAAAAATGAAAATTGTCTCAGAATATCACTCTCTATGTCATACTCAAAGGTGTACTCAAAGGTGAACAACCCCTTTCACTATTGAGTCAGGCAGTATAACTTACAACGCAGAAAGAATTTTTTTGTAACAGTGTTTCCATTTTATAGTAATTGAAAATCTTACTGGACTTATCTAGAAAAGAAACAAGCATTTTAAAGCTGGCCATCCATAGCTACAAATGTTTATATAACATGAGAGTTTTAGGGAAATGACACATACATAAACATTTTAGGGAAAATGCTTTCCCAGTGGCTAACATGTGAATTGTCTCTGGAGAAAGTGCGAAGTTGCCCAAAGTTTCCTTGTGAGTAGAAGGTGCCACAGCGTGTATGTTTCACCAGCAGCAATTCACATGTTAGCCACTGGGAAAGCAGTTGGACGAGATTAGTCGTCTGTGCTAGAGGACTAATTATTAGGCATCTAAACTCCTAATATGTTGACTAAATTGTCCAACCATATTTCTCTGTCTGAGACAGTAAGCATTTTTTTATACAGTCATACAACCCACTGGTCACATATGGGGGCCGATTCATCAATAGTCGAATATCGAGGGTTAATTAACCCTCGATATTCGACTGGGAACTAAAATCGTTCGACTTCGAATAGCGAAGTCGAGCGATTTTGCGCAAATCCTGCGATCGATCGATCGAAGGATTTTTCGTTCGATCGAACGATTAAATCCTTCGAATCGAACGATTCGAAAGGATTTGAATCCAACGATCGAAGGAAAATCCTTCGAACAAAAAATCACAGGCAAGCCTATGGGGACCTTCCCCATAGGCTAACATTGACTTCGGTAGGTTTTATCTACCGAAGTAGGTGGTCGAAGTATTTTTTAAAGAGACAGTACTTCGATTATCGAATGGTTGAATAGTCGAACGATTTTTACTTCGAATCGTTCGAATTCGAACGAATTTAACCAATTCGATGGTCGAAGTACCCAAAAAATACTTAGAAATTCGAAGTTTTTTACATTCGAATTCTTCACTCGAATTTTGTAAATCTGCCCCATGGTGTCCCAAACCCAGAACAGACTCAAAGATTCCGGTCATGGCTCACCCTTCTGCCTATTACAGCTGCCTTTTACTTCAGGAGGAGCCCTCCTCTACTTGGATGCCACCAGGTCTTAAAGAGAGAGACCCAGGGCAACAGTTCTGGGCAGGCAATGGAGAACCAGGGCAACAGGAGATACGGGGATAGCGCAAATCATAGTAAAAGTCATAACAGGCCAGGGTAGAAACCTATGGTGTAGTATGGAATTGGGAACTGAAAGTGTAGTCAAGGACACAAGCTGGGGTCAAACCAATCAGTAAATGCAGTACAAAGTCAGGATCCGGAAGAATAGTCAAATAAAGGCAGAGGCCAGTTCAGGCAGCAATACAGGAATAGTCAAGAACAGGTAGGGGTCAAGAACAGACTAAAATAACACCCAGGGACTATCCTTGGGCAAGGTACAATTGTCCATGGCCCCTTTAAAGATATGAATTTTGCACCGAGCACAATGACATAATTCTTCATTTCTGCAACTCTAAGCTGAATTGCATAGGTTCAATTATATGGGCCAAGCATTGGGGTTCTGTAGAAGGCGTGATATGTCGCTTCTGTCTCTTAAGTTTGGACAACAGTAGAATTTATAAGCTATCTTTACTTTTACTTTTAGCACACCGCTAAAAGTAAAAGTAAAGATAGCTTATAAATTCTACTGTTGTCCAAACTTAAGAGACAGAAGCGACATATCACGCCTTCTACAGAACCCCAATGCTTGGCCCATATAATTGAACCTATGCAATTCAGCTTAGAGTTGCAGAAATGAAGAATTAACAAAAAAAGGATCTCTGCCCTTCATTAAGTACTTTTTTTTAAGAGTACTTGACACTCTTGATCAGTGGTGTAACTAGATATTACTGGGCCCACAGCAAATTCATTTTCAGGCCCCCAAAATGTCTAAAGATTGACCCTTTTTTACCCATATTTATTCATTTATACTTCCTGGCCCCCCTCTAGCCGCAGGGTCTGCTTCCTCTATAATTACGCCACTGCTCTTGATGGTAGTTAACATATAGTTCATGAAATTTAATATACTGGTAATGCTGAGCGTAAAAGATGTTCATACTTTCCAGAAACTGGCAAGAAAAAACTCCTATAACAGTCTCTGAACAAGAAGGATACTTGGAAGGGAAGTTGACAACTATTACTTTGAAAAAACCTACACACCATAATGGAAGAGAGTTTCAGAAATATAACTCAATCATAGATGCACATGAGCTTTTACACATGAGGATTTTCTCACGTGTTCTGTGTGGTGGCCTTTCACCTGTTTTCGCCATTTCCATGCTTGAAATGTAAAACAGGTTCTTTATATCAGGATCAGATGAGACAAAACTTAGATTGAAAAATGGTTTGGAAAAAATATAGAAGCTTGGAAGCAATGATTTAAAGCACTGTAGCTGCATGATTTGAGTGGCCTGGTTTATTTCCTGACCTCTACACCATCAATACAGCAAGAGAACAAGTTAAAAACTGATGATTAACTCTCTCCTTATAATTCGAAGAATGCTGAGCAATCTGTCAACACAAATGGGTGAACATCCCTTGGTAATTTAATATTGATATTCATTTGTTAGTGGGGCAAAAGGTGCCTCTACCATATATTTACATATTGAGCACAAATACAAATGCAAGATCCACATTTCAGATTTTGTCAAGCTTCATATATGAGATGACAATTTATTTGCGGTTTGAGTTTAAAATAAATTGCTGAAAGTAAAAAGTAGTATAATGATCATAAGTCATTAAGTAATTAGATTATTAATTCTCACAACATTTCAAAACCTGCAAAGGCTTTGATTCATTTTGCAAGACACTTTACACAGAAATGCAGAAACAAAGGCACAGCTGTTGCATGGTGTGTACCTAGATATACATTCTGGGTAAATTATGCCTCCTCCAGCAACTATATGAGAATCTGATTCCCTTTCATTATAATTTCTAATCATCCAGCACTGAATGCAAAAACTATCTGATACTTTTAAAAACAATTTTACTTCTCGTGCTTAGACACTTGTCTGCCTCTCCTGCTTATAAATGTTCACCTTATTTATTATGTTTAAGGTTGTATCTGTTTCCCCTTTGGTATTCAGGTGTATCTTGTAGATTAAGGCTAGTAGGGTCAGACAACTCTGAATGCGGATTCTCAACAGGCACAGACTTGGCTACTCCTGCTGCTCCCCTTGTTCTGAAGGTGCAAGGAGGAAATACAAAATGTGTTTTAACACTGAAATCTGCCTGTACCCATAAGTATTGCTTTTGCTCGGGTGCAGGTACAAAAGGAGCTGAAGCACAGCAGGGCAGCGGATTTTCTGCCTGTGGAGAAACACAGGCAGAACCCCATCCTCATCTGGCCCTGGCCTAAAATTTTCACCACATTTCATTCATTTAAATGACTTTTTACACTTGATGCACTGTTGCTAGAATACCTAGATCTGTCATTAAACCTGGAGCTGTCATTAAACATTTCAAGCAGGAGTGACTTCTCTGTGCCCTAAACAGTAGCAGCTGTAGAATGAGGGGATCAAAAACTCAATAGCACCACAAAGTCACAATACTAAACATTGAAATTAAAAAGCTGGAGAAACGTTCTTTGTTTTACGGGGTGTCCACCTTTTTCTTTCAGAATGATATAGACAGTGGTATTCTTATAAACTTTGTTCTGCAGCATGGTATTTATCTGGTTGATATGGCTGCATTGGCCCTACAACTAGGCTACTAACTACAACTAACTGAAGACAGGCAAAATAGGACAGAAAATATTAAAACATTTATTATGATGGATGAATTTTATGTGAAATTCCTTATCTTATCACGTGGTTTTGCTTTATAGTCCCATTTTACTTAGTGCTAAAGTTACCAACGTATTCCACATACATACTTCTCCTGAATATATTCAACTTTCTAATCTCTCCCGCTCAGAAATTTAAAGGTCAACTAAGGCTTATAAAGATTCAGCACATGTAGAGCCAGTACAGAGCTGCTGTATTAATTACAGCATTCAAAACACCTTTATGAATTTAAAACGCCTTCTCGTCTCCATTTTCTATCAGAAAATACACTTTTACGCCCAAGCAGGACTGGTGGATATAATTTATATAATATATTTCAGAATTAAAGAAAATAAAAAAATAAAAAAAAACTTTTTCAGCATCCATTCAAGTACTGCTTCTGTGCCATTCAGATAAGAAATGAACCATATTAAAGGCTCCAGCAGCTGTAAATCAGTTGAGAGCATGGAGAATGTGACTGAATGGCTTTGAGAATGTGACCATTAACCCTGAGATTGGTGTGAAAATAGTCAAACTTACATTCACAACTGAAGAAGGTGGGAGACACTGGGAGTTGTGGATGGTAAAGGTTTCCATCTATTCATTACAAACAAAAACACAAGCTTTATGCTAATCAGTTGCATTTAAGGCCTTCTGTACGCAGGGTCACCAGGTACCCATATGCCTTTAAATTTAGTATTTTTATGCTAAGCTGGTGTATTACGAACGTCAAATGTTGTAGTAAGCAACAATTGGTGTCCAAGTGTACAAATAAAACCGAACCCACTTGGGCAGAAACAATACTTTTCCTGATTTCAAGGCACGTTTTTGGTGGCCCTGCAAGCACTTGCATCCTATTTTGTATGTGATCAGTCAAATCAACTGCAATTCCACATAAAAACGTCTGTGCGCAAGAAAGAGAAACATTGGCAAACATCAGCCGTCAAAACAAGACATTGTTTGTTCCGTGTAAGATGTTTAATTAGTTCAGTTCTAAAGGGGATATTAACAGGAATATATGTAATCCATACTTTATTAATGAGATAAGCCTTAAGCAAACGACAGGGATTCCAAGGTGTACTGCTAAAGCGTGGGACTCCCTCACTGAAAAGGAACATCTCTTACCAGGGTAGGGTTAACGCACAGAAGAAAGCCAGTGTTTAAGTGAGTAACCACCTGATCTTATAAACACTGCTGGGGACCCCCCCCCCCTCTTCAGTTTCTCTAACATATTTTCACTTAGCAGCAGTTTGATGTATAAGATCTGACAAGCCAGGCAGTAATAGGCCACCTGCATCACTGTCACCATGACAACACTGAAAGACAATCCATGATCCCCTGCCCTGGTCACACGTTTCACCACAGCTTATCTGGCCAAAGCCACAGAGTCTAATGGAAGAGAGTAATTACAATCTTCTACTTGCTGTCAACTTTCTGCTGCGCATAATATGCCTCAAGAATTATATAATTCCACCGCACTGAGAAGCTTCTGCAAACACGAGGTGGCCAAAATCATCCATTTGCAATAAGGGAAAAGGAGTAACAGGGTTGCTGCTCTCGTCTATATAACGTATCCAGTTTTTGTCTTATTTAGAGCAAGGCTAAATGTCATCTGAATCAAAAGATAGGCAAGCGACTTGCAACAGCCTGAACTTACCCTTTGTTTATCTTATTATTTATTTAACACTTCTGCTGAGAGAAATATGGGTCTCACTAGAATCATCTTCACTGTACATTGATGCACATTGAAGGCACACTAAACCTATAAATACAAACTGCTGTACGTAAAATAGCCGTACTATTATATTGTAAAACAACTTTACAATGACAGCCGTCTTGTGACATTAAATGACACAACCACCCATTTTACTAACAATACTAACAAAAACAGACATGTAACCAAAAAGAAAGGTTTCACAATCAAAAACAGCTCTTAGGAAATAACAATATAAGATATCCCTCTATTTAATCCTCCTTCACATTATGGAAGAAGGCCGTAAAACTGTCTAGCAGAAGGACAATCATCTCTGTTTGGAAACAGAGCAGAGAAAGGTGAGGGGCTATGTGCCAAACTTGTTATTTGTATAATTGCTGTAACTAGCAAGCACTGTCACTGCACACTCATCCATATGAATTACATCTTCTATAGTATCTCTCCGCTGCTGTCACCCAAGCATAATCTCTCTTCTGCCCTTTTTCATTATGGCTGTGCAAAACACAGAATTATGCTGGATATTTGAGCTAAAGGAAACACAGCAAGCTACCATGTATATAAGGATATGTACACAATGTCAACACATACTTGAAGGTATTTATAATCAAACACACATTGGGCTGTGAAACAATACGTGATTTCATTGCAGCATATTGTGTTAAAAGGCTTCTTTTTGTTTCCTATACCTGCTTTGGCACTGGAGCTACTGTTGGACCTATGTTATAAAAACAATAGTATATAAAAACATGTAGTTACCACATCTAATTCTAAAGCACACCCACTAATAGTTATCAAATGTTTTCTGAGGACGTTAACCAGCACATACTTTTTAAAGATGCAGTATAGTACAAATTTCATTGACAATGCAAACAATTCTGCTTTATTTTGTAGCACAAATTCAGGAACAGTTTGTCAAGTTAAGCCTTAACCTGGTACAGCATAGGATTTCATTGTGCTTCACTTGGGCTAACTTCTGTTTAAGGAACAGTAAGTCTAGAATTGTTTTTTTTATACTGTACAGTTGTCTCTTTGTCATTATTGCATTGCTGTGATTTATGAGTGCGAGCTTATGGGGGGGCAATATATGTTTTTTTGCTGGGGGCCTGCCATATTGTTAAACGTGTGATCTCAGCTAATGATGGGGCCTAACTTTCCCACTTGCTCTATCTCAATGTAATGGAAGATGTATGTCTCTCACATTTGCTCTGCCTTAGCTTAATATAATGGAAGATGTCCCTCACTATTGCTTTACCTCATCTTAATGTAATAAAATACCCATGTTGCCTCCTCTTCAGGAAGAGCCTCCTGCTGCTAGATGACTAGAAAAATAGAAAGGATCAGAACCTAACACAAGTATAAGCACTTAGCAAAGAAATCACATATATCTAACTCAGGGATGCCCGAAAGGTAGATCGGGATCTACCAGTAGACCTTTAGCTGACAATCAGTAGATCTCAAGACTCTGTCAACAAATAGCTTGTCTATATCACCCTCCTATTTCATGCTTTTCATTCAGATGTTTATTATGATATGGTTACATAAGAAATAGTTGTTTGTTAAATATTCATTTTCTCATAAAACATTTATATCAAAGGTATATATCAATATTTAAGTAATATTTTCAATATAACAGAATGCTACCAATGCTTTTATGGATGTAGATCATAATGGGACAACATCACTAAAAGTAGACCCCACATTAGTAAAGTATGAGCACTCCTGATCTAACTGATATACTGTACATACATGCCTGCTGGGCGCTTATTGTTAAATGCAAGGGCCACAGTCTTCAGTTAAATCAGAAACTCAGCCTGGAGTCTGACAAAGTACAGTCTACCAAGAATGTTATGCTTTTAAATTATCTTTTAAATTTCAAAAGTGTCTTGATTTTTATGATTTATTTCATATTTATATGGTCCATCAAGTTTGGTCTGTGTTGTGCCGTGAGTAGGCGGTCTAAACTGAGCACTGAGCCAAACACATTTCAGTTTCAGTACATGGTGTTCCTATGTGAACTAGCATTTTGAAACATTCATAAATATTTAAGAGGTCTCAAACCTATTTAGAACTGAAGATTTGATTTCTATAAAAGTGACCATACAACGGACCTGTAATTCAGCTATTTTACGATCATTGGCTATGTGGGTGGTTTGTGAATGACAGATATCCCAATTTAGATATCTGACTGACGGTTCTAATAGCCAGTTGATTAGATAAATGAAATTATCCCATGAACCTTGTGTTCTCCTAACAGGTGCTGTTTGGAAAGCTTGTGTTATATTTTCTGTCCAGGATACTTGAGCGTGGCAGTAACTTTTGTTAGTTTTGTGTCACGGATGTCATTTTCATGTACAAAGCTTTTCTATTATGGATGGTGTTTGACTGTGAGGAATAATCAATAAAATATTTACTTAACTGAATGATTTAAATAAACAACTTTTTTTAACAGAAGTTAATTTGCTTCCTTGCTTTTGGAGCCTATTAAAGGTAGAGCCATATTTTTCTTACATTACTATTGCAGTTTACCAATTTCATTAGTATCTAATTAGTCTCGACATATGGCAAAGTAATGTGACAAAATGCAAGACAATATAAACACAAGAGTAAGATATGCAATAAATTCCTACTAACAGTAAAGTCATGGGTTTATCCTGCTGACAGGTCCAATTTGTAATGCCCTTAACCCTCTGTGGAAAACAAGCCTTCTTTAAGCAAAATCCCACTCTTGATAGGCATTAGTGCTCTTTTATTATCTGCCTTTTAAAGCATTAACAGGGTTGCTGAATATTTCACACTCCAGACTGCTGGCCTCGAGCCAGCTGGATAGACATATAGTGTGAAAGAAAATCCCATGTTTTAATCAGCTTGCCTTCAGTAACTAGTTGTTCCCAATGGCAGCAAACAGGTTTACTGCATGAGGAGCGTCATCGGGGCAGGAGTGGAAAACATGCAATGGATTTCATGGGTAGGGTTACAAGAGGGCAGGTTTGTATTGAAATGTTGTTATGGTGAGCAAACAAAATGGGTCAGATGAAATATTACTTACATAGTGCTGTTGATAAGTAGTTCATGTCTAGAAATCTAGAGTAGTAAAATGTGCTTACTAAAACTGATTATAAGTGCACCCACTTACAACAGATAAACAGATGGGAAGTCATACAATGCAAATGTTGTCATCAATGGCTCACTTCACACAGTATTATTTGGTCAGACCCATTCAGTTTGATATACTGTAAGTTGGAAAGGTGTTCATACTATTTTGCTGTGAGATAAGGGACCTATTTATTATGGTATGTAAAACGAAATTTGCCAGAAAAACGGTGTAAAAAGCTGTGTAAAATATATGGCAAATTTATCAAGCTGTGTTTTTTTTCCAGCCATGCGAACGGGCGATTTTCCGTCGTTATGTTACACTGCTTCAGACCTTTGTAAGTAAGTTCCAGCAGGGAGGTGGTTAAAGAAAAAAAATGTAAAATAATAACTCAATTTTTACACAATTTTTTGATACCTGGTGATGTGTGGCAAATTATTCTGCTATTTTTTACACCACATAATAAGTATGCCCCAAAGATGGAGTTACAATATACTGTAATGCTCTTGCTTCACCAATAGCTGCAATAATAATCCCCATTCCTATATAGAAAGTTGTTTGGAAAGACATGAAAGTGTAGGGGTTCATTTGACATGTTAAACAACAGGTTAAATGATGTAAATATTAAAATCACCTAAATTTCATTGACATTTCATGAATAATGCTCAGATAAGTAAGATCTCACAGAAAAGTTTCAACTGTTGGTATTGCCCTTTGAAGTTGCACTTAAATATCTAAAGGAAAACTAAGAGTGGTCATACATGTGCAGATCCACTCGTTTGGGTGGTCGCCAAATGAGCAGCTCTTTTCCTAATATGCCCACCTTGAGGGCCCCCATATACTGGCCAGTTCGCTGGCGACTTGGTCTGTCGCCAGTTTTTATCAGTCCGTCAATGGCCACCTGGCCTATGATTGGCCTTAATTGCTATACAAGTTGTATGTTATACAAAACATACTATACCAATCAAAAGATTCACCCTGATTCCTTATAATCAGGGTGAGTGTAAGAGTAGAGTGCCAGGGGCCACCAGAAACCTTAGACTGCAGGCCCACGTAGGGCCTTTACTGTATACTGCTAATGCATGCTGTTGATTTGTTAAGGATTAGGGGAAAATATTCAAAAAGTTCTAAGTTCACATGTAGTCATAAAGCTGTAAAAATTAATGTGTAGCTGAATTTAAAATTCTTTTGTAAAAAGAGGTAGCTTGAAAAGAACTGTTTAAATTCTGTTAAAAAGCACTTTATAACTAGATACGATAACAAATGGAGCACTGACAATCACAAAGGATAATCTAATAATTGAGGTAATGTTATTCATGTATTTTAAAGAAATATCATACAACATTCTTAAAATTAACAGTAAAAGAGGGGGTGTATTCTATATCTGAAGCCTGCTATGGACTCATACACTGAGAATATCACCTTATGCTCACTTGCCAGTACTGTTGGTGCAAGGCAATGCTGATAATAGTTATATACATGATTCCGGCAATTACATTGATTCCAATTATTCTCTGTTCTTGCAAAGTGAATGATGTATAGCTCCTGAACCGTTTGGTAGTGAGTAATTCAGTCAGTTGAGGTAACAACTAACCTTCATCTACTTCAATCCATCACTGTCGTATCAGCTGTAAAATATCTCACTCCCCTCAGCAGGCTGTGTGGTGATCAAACTGGCCTGATAACATTGTCACTGTTAGGTTATGCTATACAGTTTGGTTAGCCAGCATTAATGAATATACCAAAATAAAGAACAAAAATAAACCAATACTGCTTCATTAAATGAAAAATCAGTCCCTTTATTAAGTCAACATTTTAACACCATAGAGGGATGTCTTCCTCGGGACTTGGCAGATACAGGTATAGGATCTTATAAGCATCATATTGGGACCTGGGGTTTTCTGGAAAAGGGACCATTCTGTAATTAAGATCTCCATATCTTTAGTCTACTAAAAATATTTTAAACATTAAATCCAATAAGATTTAAAGGTTCAAGTACACAGTACTGTTTCATTTTTAAAAATAAAATGATGCCCTTTTTTAAAAAAAAAAAAAAGAATTATTTGCTTAAATATTGAGTCTATGAGAACATAATTATTTTTTTAATAGGGTTTGTTTCTTTGACTTTAAGAATAGTGTTACTGCCTGGCCATTACCTTCCTCATAACTTAATTTAGCAACTAAAGCAGCGAGTAAGTAGGAGGAAAGCAAGACGATATACAGCCCTAACAGCAGTAACAACCCATACAATTTCTCACAGCTAGTAGGAAGATATACACTAAAATAATGACAATATTGTTTTTAGAAGGAGGATTTTTAATGTATTGTGGCCCCTAAATATACAGTATAACCATGATGATAGCCTGTGTAACACTGAAATAATAAAAGAAACATTAGCACTTTAAAGGAGAACTAAACCCCAAAAATGAATATTGCTAAAATGTCATATTTTATATAATGAACTTATTGCACCAGTGTAAAGTTTCAGCTTCTCAATAGCAGCAATGCTCCAGGACTTCAAACTTGTCCCAGGGGGTCACCATATTTTCACAGGGGTCACTCACATGCTCAGTGGGCACTGAGCAGCTGTTGAGAAACTAATCTTAAGGGTCGTAACAAATTATAAAGTAGAAAATGAGGTGTGTCTGTAATATAAGCTGATGCTACAGGGCTGATTATTAAATTGTGATGCTAATTGCACTGGTTTCTGTGTTGCCATGTAGTAATTATCTGTATTTATTACTAATCAGCCTTATACTGTGACATTTATATTCTATGTGTACTATATATTTTTAGTCGGTCCCTTAGCTCAGTAACTGACAGCAGCACAGAGCATGTGCAGTTAATCATCAGAAAAGAAGATGGGGAGCTACTGGGACATCTTTTTCAGGCACAGATCTTCCCTGCTAAAGGGCTGTGGTTGCCTTGGGCTGGTACAGAAACTGAAAACATCATGTACAACATTTCTAGCAGCTTCTTTAGTTATGGTTTAGTTTTTAGTTCTAAAATAAAGACAATAAAGCATAGATCTGTAATGTAGTCAACTTTTATCATGAACTGCTTGTTGCTACCACTAACTTGCCTAGTAAAAACTATTATAGTTTATTCTATACAAAAAACAAAAAATTTGTTAATATAAAACCTAAGTTCAAATGCATATGCTGTAGGTAGTCTGGGTTTGTTTTCCCACGAGTATCTTCTGACCTCTGCCGAAAAATGCATGAGCATAAGTAAAGCCAGTAAAGTATGAGTAGTGTGAAACCTAGTTTCTATGAGTTTCTTCTTCAGCTTATTGGGTGCTCTTTCTTATAGCCTTACTGGTCCAAGCTTCATACTGAGGTATGCCCTCTTGTTTACTGCATAAATACAGAGAGGGAGACAGAATGTGCCAGTGCTCAGGATTTGACAACTTTGGTGGAAATTGTAACAAAATGTTGCATCCTCATGGTATAAAACCAAGAAGCAATCTCAGGATCCTGATCTATAAGAAAGAATTAATCAGGGACTAACTAGTGTATAAGTAGCTAAATAAATCAAATGGGTAAAGCTATTCAGACTTTTACTTTATTTGACTCAGAGAGGGAAAAAACATTTAACTTGGCAACCAATTAAGCTTGAAGAACTCATTTAACTGCAATAGACTATTAATAACAGGCTGCTAAATATTACTTAGCAGTCTATTGCTCTTTCATTTAGTGCTGTTGCCAACGTGAAGAACACCTTGTATGTGTTCAGTTCAGATCTGTTCAGATCTGATACAGCAGATGATGAAAAGCAATGAAAGACACACACTGACAATAATATCTCTGAAACAGTAAAGATTTTGGGCCCAAACTATATGACTATTAAAATATATAAAGCGTAAAAGTAGACAGGAAGAAGAATGAGAAATCTCCTGGTGTTCAAGATGATCACATACCTCCCAAATCTTTTTCATTTTTGATTGTCCAGACATAAAGTGACATGCAGCCATACTGGGTGAAAGCAATAAGGTCAGCTTTTGACCAGTTTAATTAGATTACATTGCACAATTCACAGCAGTGCAATTTATTTATCAAGTGTTATATATTTTGACCAGCTTTCTTGCTCTCATCCTCGGAGGGCATCAAATCATTTTACAAGGTCCCTGTTAGGCAGAGGTCTAAATTCTGTAGCAGGGTCCTAGAAACTACAGTATTTTCTATATTCCCTCCTCAACCCTGTAGAGCAACTGTGAGAGCTCACGTAAGGGCAATGGCACACAATAAGATTTGTCGCCTGCTGTAAATGTGCTCCTCTGCAGCAAACAGATCTCCTGAAAATGCATTGCCATTGACTTATATTGTAATTGTTTTCTTGTGCCCCTTAGTGCTTCTGCATGTGTTTTTCATAATGTATAGGGGTCATTCTCAACTCAGGGAAAACTAAGAATGGGGCCTTAAAGAGATATTGACACCAGAAATTAACAGCAATTAACAGCAGTTCAGCATTTGAAATGAGGTCTTTGGTCAAATGCTTTACATATATTCTGTTGTTCCCATTGTAGCGAAAATTCCATATAATGTGAATAAAGGCAGCTCATTTACAGTAAAAGCAAACATTCTATGATTTTTCGAGTGCTTTAGTTAGCAAGGTACAGTCAGATTATACGGTACATTAGTAGATTTCCAAATCATTAAAATAATACTTACACTGTGCACATAATACAATACCAATACTACTTTACGTGAGTAATCCAGGCACCCATTCCTGTGGGACAGCAATGCTGTAACATCATCATAAACATCTTATGGATATCGTTAAACAAACCAAATCAAATCTGCTGCATCCCGCCTATAAAGAACTTAAAACACCGGCTAAAAATATACAATCATAGCCACACAACTGACTATACAAGTTCATACTATGTATATGCTAAAACAGTGTCACACAACAGGAGGCAGGGACTGCAGAACACTTGTTCCTAAATCCTGGAATGAGTTAATTTACACTGAGAAAAAAGTGCCACGAACCAGCACACACACGATTAGCGAAGCAAGCAGAAAGAAAAAAGGTGGGTGGATGTGAAGTATACATATTGGCTCCTTCACTGCGTGCCATTAATTTAAATAACCTCAGGTCCTGCTCCTAAGCAAAGCAAACAAGCACAAAGCGACGTGCTAAATGTTTTTACAGTTTGATTGTAGCACTCAGGTTAATTCTTGTAGGAGAAAGTCCAATGTTAAAGCCAGCTTGAGTAAAACTGGCATTGTGTGAGCAAGCTGTGATTATCTTAAATATTTCTATTCTTTAGTTATAATTAATGCGTCTGAAGTGCGTGTTTGTTAGATATATAGACCTAACACAAGTTCAGATACTTTATGATAGAAAGTACAACTCAAAATAACTTTCCTGCCCTTTATAATGTAAAATTCTTCTACATCTGTGACAGCTTTGCTAAAAACGTATTTAAAATCAAGAACGCCCATTTGATACTAAAACCCTACATTAAATACAATTTACACATTATTCTATTTCATCCACATATAAAAAAAAAGAAAAACACTAACAGTAAAACAGACAAAGAAACCTCATTTTGAAAATGTATCGTCTTTAAGTGAATATTTAGCACAGGCTCATTCTGTTCCTTATAGGCAAGGACAGAGTTATTGAAAATGGGGACTCTTGTGAATTTCATGGGACCTCCTATCTGAAGGGATAGGATTACATAATTGAAGTGTGTCAAGCCTTTTGTCCTTTAGCTGGTTTTTAACAAAAAATTCCAGGATGATGGAAGTTCTGGAGGTGAAAGCTGCCTGGGAACCAAACCTTGGTGTTTTTTTGGCCAGGTCCCGACCATGCCTTTTGCTCTGCTCCCATATGGGGTATAAATATAGGTTGACGAAAAAATCTGGGGACGGTTTACAGGTATGATGTTCAATAAAAGCTTTTGGATGCAGGTTGACCATCCCTGTTTTGTGACAGGTATATTGCTTGCGCTATCTCTAAAATCCTATAGAAACAAGTCAACAGGTAGCATTTACCATTCTACTTTTTGAATGAAATCAAGCATCTTATTGGTTGCTATGAGTTTGTACTTTTGCCTACCTATGGGAATGTCTGAGGCTTTATGGCCCTAGAAAGTGTTACCAACATTCCTCTTTAAAGGAGAAGGCAAGGTTAAAACAAAGTAAGAGTTATCAGAAAGGTATATATAAATACACTGGTAAACCCTCAAAAGAAACACCACATTTATTTCCTTCTATTATGTACACATGGGCTTCTGTATAAGACTTTGGTAGCTTTCCTTCTCCTTTAATAATGTAAAAAATCCTGAATGCAGTTCCACAGGTTCCCAGTGACATGGGATGGCATTCATCCATTTCCATTGGATTGCTTGACATTTTAATTCAATCCTACCGTGTAGCATCATGTGCAAGTTTTGTGCCCTCGGTAACAGCCAACCAACCTCTTCCAGAGTATAGAGTTACTTGCTGTTTATGTAATGTGTTCTATCAAACAGATTTTGTGTTTCCAGTTTCATACCTCTAACATTCCAAAATACTTTCACAATTTATTTGCTTGTTTTTTTTATCCTTTCAGCTGTCTCATGACAACAGTAGTTGCTGCTATTTCCTATAAGTGAATATGGTAGTCATATTACATGGATTAAAAATATCCCCAACAAACATTCGCACTCCCCTGCAGTCCTTCAAATAATGGCCACCTTTTCAGCCACAGCAACATGGGAAACGTTCACTAACTAAAAGCAACTTGTACATTACAATTCCTTGTGACAGTGAACCTCAGGGTTTTTGTAGACAAACAGGAGATGTATGATTTGCACCTTTGGACAATATTCTGAAGTTGTAGTTACATTCCAGACTGCTTACTCCCTGCTAATATTGCAAAAACAGCATGATCGCATTCAGGATCTTTTTAGTTGTAATTTTTAGGAATAATCGACCCTGATGAAGGGAAGGTCATTAAATCCTTTCTCATAATCAGTGATATATGCAGTTGTGTTAAGAAATGAAAGTTCCAGTACAGTGGGACAGGCAAAAGATATTTGTTGGTGCACAAGCAAGAACAGGGCCACACCGATTAAAGGGGATGGTTCACCTTTAAAGTAGCTTTTAGTATGTACGACCAATTCTAAGCAACTTTTCAATTGGTTTTCATTATTTATGTTTTAAATTTATTTGTCTTTTTCTTCCGATTTTTTGCAGCTTTGAAATGGGTGTCGCTGTTCCCTTCTAAAAAATGCAGTCTCTTATTCAAATCAATGCATGGTTCTTAGGGTAATTTGGGCCGTAGTTACCAGATTGCTTAAAATGCAAATTGAAGAGCTGCTGAATAAAAAGCTAAATAACTCAAGAACCACAAATAAAAAATAAAAACCAATTGCAAATTGTTGCAGAAAATCCCTCTCTACATCATACGTAAAGTTATCTCAAAGGTGAACAACCCCTTTAACAGATCACAAGTGTCTAGTAATAACATACCTTAATAATGGAATGAGAAAACTATACCCCCAAAATAAATATTTAAGCAACAATGTATATCATATTAAGTGGCACATTAAAGAATCTTATAAAACTGGTATATATTTTTAATAAATATTGCCCTTTTATATCTCTTCCCTCAAGACACCATTTTGTGATGGTCTCTGTGCTGCCTCAGAGATCAGCTGACCGGAAATACTACAGCTTTAACTGTAACAAGAAGTGTGGAAGCAAAATATATAACTATATCTGTTAATTGGTTCATGTGAACTAACATGTATGGTTTGCCTTGGATCTCAACGGGCGACCCCTATTTTTTTAAAATGTCTCTATTTAGGATTACCCAATGGCACATACTACTAAAAAAAGTTTGTTATTATGAAAATAGTTTATTTACATAAAGCAGAGTTTTACATATGAGCTTTTTTATGCAATATATTTTTATAGAGACCTACATTGTTCGGGGGGCATAGATTCCCTTTAAGCTCTAAATTAAAATCAGCTTACTGTGGCAGTGAATTCATGTTGTGAGTCAGACAATTTGTGGAAGAGTCAGATAAGTTAAAAGCAGAATGTTGTGTCTTGAGAAAGGCATCGTGTTTGTCTGTAAGTGTGGTATATAACTAGTATTCCTTATACTGCACATGAAAGATGAAGCTTACAGTGAAGGAAATCAGTTAGCATGCGATATTTCCTCAACAGAAGCAACTTTAGGAATCAAGCCAAGGACAAGTCAGATGACTGTGGAAGCAGTGTAAACTGACATAGCAGTGAACTGCAGCAGAAAGACAAAAAAAGAAAGGAAAAAGTACAGTGTCGGACTGGCCAACAGGGATACCAGGAAAACTCCCGGTGGGCCCAGGTGTCAGTGGGCCCTCATGCTGTTAAAAATTTGGCATATTTCATAGTAATTCTTTATTTCTATGAGAACAAAAAGGCTAAATAGATTGAATAATAGATTATAGTATTCTAGTATGTAAAGAAAAGAGACTAGGAGAATAGCGGATGAGTGAGGAGAGGAAGAATAATAGTACTGAGATGGGGCCCCTGATCTAAGGTTTTTGGACAGGCCCCTGGTGCCCCAGTCCGAAACTGAAAAAGTAAGTCATGTATATGTATAGTTTGGAGTAGGAAATTAAGTGGAGTTGAATGATAAAGAATGGGCACACTGATCACTACAGATCAAGGAGATCAAAGGAGGACATGATTCTGAGAAGAAACAAGGCACACTAACCATCAATGCATACATAGAATAAAGAGGAACTTCCCTATTTATGTTAAGGGTTAATCCACACGAGAAGTTTCGAGGAGATTCTGGGATTTTCCAAAGTCGCCCGAAGTTGCCTCACGAGGAAACTTCGAGCGACTTTGGAAAATGAAGTGACGCGTGTGCTTTAGCGCAGGCGACTATTCATTATAGCGGATGGGAAGACTCGCAAAGAGAGGGAGATTGTCGCCCAGAAGAAGAGGCGATTAGTCGCCAGGCGACTAAATCTCCCAGAATCTCCTTGTGTGGACTAACCCTAAAAGCTCATAGTAAAAATGAGCATCAGCCCTAGCTGTACTACATGAATATGCATATGGACTCCTGTGTAACAAGGAATGTTCAGGTACACAACTGATAAATCTGTGTGTGAAACTATTACCTTCTTAAAGTAGGATGTCCCACTCTTTGTAGCTGATCACTGATTATATATATATAGACTCTTGTCCAAAGCCATAGGCAAAGACAAATGATAATTCATGTAAACCATTTCAGTGCATTTTTGATACTGTCAATTGTTTTCTCAACTTATATGGAAATCATACTACAGGATGTTTAATAGTTTACTGTTTCACGCAAATGTCTAAAGAATTACCAGCACCCTGAGAAATCTGAATTCCTTTAGTTTGAAATCACTGGCAGCCAAAGGCAACTGAGATTTACATCCAGGTGAGAAATGTGGTGAACTTGCAACAGCTCACAGTGGGTGAAAGACGCGGTTGGTGGTTAGATCATAAACTTGGAGACTTACCATAACACAAAGAAAAAGCAAAAGCTAGTTTCTGTAGATTCTGAAGATAATCTGTATTATTGCAAATGGGAGAAATATCATTCACTGTTTATTTCTGTATGACATAGCCAAGAAATGTATGTCGGTACCAAGGAATAGAATGCATAGGCAGTAAAGTTTCCTGCAGCAAATTTAAAAATACATCTCGTTCTTTATATAAGAACTGGTTTTGGCATTCTCAGAATGCAGCCATACCTGTAAAAAAGCAACCAAGAGTATTTAAATTATACTTTACTTTAAGCAGGCAGGCTGATGCAGATTTCTGTTGCATTCCATTTTTCAAATATTAAAATTCTTCCACATTTCTGTTGCCTAACTGTCTGTGGTTAATACTGTGGGGCTCATTTATCAACACTGGGCAAATTTGCCCATGGACAGTTACCTATAGCAACCAATCAGTGATTAGCTTTTTAAAGCCAGCTGCAAGTAGAACAATGAATGCAGCAATTTGATTGGTTGCCACGGGTTACTGCCCATGGGCAAATTTGCCCAATATTAATAAATGACCTCCTGTGTGTTCTACAACAGTTATGCACATTCTGTATCCTATTCCTAACTATGTTAACCTATTTAACTTTAATAAACATTTCAGCATGTAATACTGAAAGTACTGTAGTACTTATGGTATATCGACTTGTTTATTAGAGCTGTAGATAAATATTACAATATTCACAATGGGATTATCACTTGGGGGCAGTGTAGGGGGCAACAATAAATCAACAACAGAATAAAACAATAAAACAAGACACAGGTAACAGGTTCTTTGACACCATGGATAGGCAGTAGCTCAGGGGGCAGTTCCAAACCAACCTATAATGTTGCTACAGCAATCACAAAAAACAAAAAAAACACAAATCACAAGAAACAAAAAAAAGGTCCTAAAAATCACCACAACAAAGAACACAAAAGTGGCAAGTTTTCCATTGCCCCTTTGGCTTGATTTAAGTCTTTCAGACAGAAAACGGGGACCACTAAAGGAATGAGTCTTGGAAATATTACAGCAATGTCTACTGTCAGTATCAGTAATGAGCAGCTATTCCCTACAATTATTTGCCATTGTTCTAGTGCCACATAAAAAGCACTGACAATATGAGAAGTAAGGAATTCCATTTTCTTTTATAATAGCAATATCACAATTACTCTAGATACATGAAATCTTCAATTAAAAGTGATACTTGCTAAAACATTAAACAGGCAAATAAAAGAAAATTGATCTCTGCAGATAAGGAAATATTAGAGAGCTGCCTAGAATATATGAAAATAAAATAGGAGAGCCACATGAGAAATGCACATTAGTCATTTCACTATGTATGAAGAGCTTTAATTATAATGGAGAATTTGACAACGACAGGCAAACTTAATCTAGGGAAGAACAGAGCTTGATATGAGGGCGTGGTTTTTTTTTGTTGTCAAAATACATTTATTCATTATTTGCAATCATGCCTTTAACTGGACCTGCCATGTTGCTTGCCATTCTTCTTGTGCCTGTTTTAGCAGTGGTAAGCAATATTCTGCCTTCTTTAATAGAAAAATGGATAAAAAGAATATTCTGTGCACACATAAAGTTATGATGTTTTATTTTAAAGGATTAATTGGCCCATATGAAAAGACTAAATTGCTAGGTTGCATGTCCAACCTATAACCTTCCAGATTTTGTCAAGCACAACTCCAAGCATCACTCACTTGCCTTCAGATGATCAGCAAAAGCTGTAGGGCTGTAGGATCAATGTCCCTGATGTATATACCCTGTTCTGAAAAAAATCGAACAATTAATATACAAATTATTATGTTCTTTGTACTTTTATCTACTTTCCATCCTAAAGGGACCCCTGTGTTATTAGGGAGAAGATACCATTATTCTTGTTAGTTTCACTGTTATTTTGTTACAAATTATACAAATGTAAGCAAATTATTTATTTTTGTTTCAAAAAGTACAGTACTACAGTTTGAAGTGTAAAGGTAGTATCTGCAATTCTGAGCATAATTATATATCTGGATCAGAGTTCCGTCCTATATATTTATATTTTTTCCCTATTAACATTGGGATCAACCAACATTTTTACAGACGAGGCCGGTAAAATCCAGGCCAGGTGGCAAACCTAGTTCTGTCTGACTAGGTAAGCTGGGAATACATACTAGGATCAAGGAACTTTGGTGAGGTTTCCATTAAAGAGGATCTTTACCTAAATTAGACATAAATGCAATGTGCCAAATCAGTATGATCCGATTTTTGGGTTCTATGCCAACATTCAGATCATAATGGGGACTCACAGAGACCGGTTGGGACTGCATCAACACGCTGATGCTGTCCTCATCCAACAGGATTTTCTTGTCGTTTGATATCTGTCTGATTTTCGGCAGGACCCAAGTGCCCATTACACAGCCCCATACATAATAGGGCTACTACCTCTGTGTTTTTTGAACAAGACAGCCTGTTTTTTTATTCAATAATACCTGTCCAGCATTTAACAATATGAACCCCTAACAAAAATCTGCCTGAAATGCTCCTGAAATGCCTACTTACGATGTCAATGAGAAGCCCCCTACATCAGGGGTCCCTAACCACCGGGGCTGCGGACTGTGCCAAACCAGGCCTCTTCTGGCCCTGGCTGCAGTCTATAATAGCTGCAAAACCAATTACAGAAGGCCCCAATTACATGCAATTTCAGCTTCCTGATATGCCACCGCCATGACAACAATGGTGCGAAGCCCAGGACACATTCTACTGATTGTGACATGGACCAAAACACTGTTTGGACAGTGTTTTTTGGTAAGCCTGAAATGCACCCACGCATTAGCCTGCCCCCTCCCGGTCCTTGGAAAAATTGTCTTGTTTTAAACTAGTCTGTGGTGCAAAAAAGTTTAGGGACCGCTGCCCTACATTACCAATGCCATAGCCTGGACCAAAACATCATAACCCTGCCCCTTTGCCACAGGCAAAAGTAGCAACCCTAGCCCATAAGCTACTGATTAGGTTTTGAGGGAGCTTTATTAGCCAGTGTATGTTCAGCTCAGGACCCAAAGATAGTGCTATATGTGGCTCTACTGGATGTAGGTACAGGGCTTATAGGTGATAGTCATGCCAATAAAAATTCTGTTCATTATAATGTATTTACAACAACTAAATGCTAAATGCTTTGCTTGCAAACATAAAATGTGCCTCAAATAAATATTTCTCTCTGTAACTAAACACTTGCAGTTTTATTCCTTTGGGAAAATACTTGCAGTCTAACAGAGGGATCGGCTGCTATCTTCCCAATGCTATCAGTTCTGTTTATGGCGCACAGAGGCCACTACTGTTAACACAGACTTTCTCTTGGTATTGATAAAAACATTTGTGAGGCATAAGTTTGAGTGTAAGTGGTTAGTGATTGAAGGTTGTTCCATCACGTTAGATTGCCTTAATGATGCCAGTGGAAACCCACAGCAGTTTTATGTGACACAGTCATATGTACATGTACAAGTGACATATTTTATCGTATTTCAGATGGCAAAAATGTGCCTTTAAAAGTTTTAGAGATTAGGGATTTTGTTATGAATACCTGAATAAATAAGAACCTTGCACTGAAGAAACTAACAAGTACCAAATCCTCCACAAAAGATTTTCTTTGCATTCTGTATTAGTTTTATAAATTCACATGTGATCAACTTTATTTACAATTTGCTGATTTTCTAGTATTTTTCATGTGTCTTTTAGTCAAGGTTAATTTCTGACACTTCTTGACAAGATGTTAACTCTTTTATCAAAGAATTCCCTACTTCCCTACTACTTGTTTTCTAAATTGATACTGTAGCTGATCGGCATAGTACCCCTATGGTACGGTACTTCCATTTTTTTGTATCAATATCCCCTAATGCCAATTTAAAGGATTCTACCTCTAGCACGTGGCATTCACTTACAGCACACCCATTTAGATAAGTGCTTTTTTAAAGGAACAGCAACCCAAACCGACAAATTACTGATATGTGACAGAGCTTGCTGTAACACTGACAGGCATATCTGTAAGAGCATCCATGGTTTGATAGAGCATGTGATTTATGATACTGCATGCGCTATTTCTCAGCAGGCAGTTTTACACAGTTGGGTATAGCAGCATCTCCTGACTGAAAAGCAATTAGTACAAATGAAGACTGCTTCACCCAGCCTACAAAAAAACAGCAAAGGCAACACAATAAATCTAAAGTTCTATCGCAGCGCTTAAATATTTGCCCAGATACCCATGCGTGATATTTGCTTAGACAATGCATACAATGAATATGAAATGTGCTGTCAGTTTCTCTGCAAATACACTGAGTAGAATGACTGCTGGCACAATTTTAATAGCAATTAATGTGCCACACATATATACAGTGAGTAGAATCATATTCAAGGGTTGTTCATCAGTATGGAATCTCATTAAAAACTGTTCTCAACCTTTCTGCCTATTGCTTGTTCTCCAATGCAGCTACAGAACAGCAGAAGTATCTTGCAGTGTGGTACTTTAGGCTGGTGATGCTAGCTATCAGAACAGCAATGATGAAATCTCCTGGTGTAGATCTAAAACAATCTGCCAACACAGCATGCCACTGAATCCATAATTTTTGAATTTGGCTGAATACTAAATCACTCATAAAAAACAAACAAAATACAAACCCTAAGTTTCATATTTAAATATGGCCCCAGTACTCAAAAAATCATTCTAAATTCTTGAACCAAATCCTGGATTTAGCGCATCCCTAATTTGAATGATTTGCCCTATAGCAGGCAGGACCAGGCACCCTTGCTCCCTGCTCCTCCCTCCGCGACTTCATGCAGGAAAGTGGGATTAACGGAGGGGAGCTGGGATTGACGGAGGGGAGAGTGATAGAGGGGAGAGCGAGGGAGGGGAGGTGGGAGTGAAAGAGGGGAGGGGAGGGGAGGTGGAAGTGACGGAGGGGAGAGTGATGGAGAGAAGGGGAAAGCGATGGAGGGGAGGAGGAGAGAGGTGGAAGAGCAACAGAGGGATGGGGCAGAGGCAAAAATGGAAGAGGGCTGCAAAAACGTACTAGGGGTAGGCAGAAGACAATTTAAGGGGTACCTGCCTAGTGCCTTCTATCATTGCGCCCTAGGCAGGTGCCTCTTCTGCCTATCCCTAGTAGGCCCTGATAGCAGGTAGTAGCAACCAATCAGTGATAAGTGGTTATAGCCAGGGCAGGATTTCTATTTCCGCTACCCCTAGACTGGCCGATGTCTGTCCGCTCCACCTCCCCCTTGCCCACCCCAGATGCGCAAGTAAATAAGAGATTTGTTGTGCGTCCAGTCCTCAGTGCATTAGGAAGAAGATGCAGCTGGGTGGCATGCCCCTGAAATTGTGCCACCCTAGACCCAGGCCTATGTGGCCTTGCTACAAATCCAGGCCAGCTACCAGTAAACCAACAAACCTAAAAACCTGATTAATTGCAGTAGTATAACTACCGAAACAGCAGATCCCACAGTTGCAGGGGAGCCCAGACAACTGGGTCTGCTACATCATTCCCCCACCTTTTACCTTTTAAATACTGGTGCTGTGACAGCTGGGAGGTGCAGCGCAGGCCTGGAGGGACTGTTCCTGCTGGGTCCCTCTGCAAAAAAATATCTACTGAGGGCCCAAGTTATGCCACTGATTAGTTGCCATGGTTTACAGCTCTGGTGCAAATTTGTCCAGTATTGACGAATTAGCCCACTTTGTGAAACATATCAAATCACAACTATACAAAAGCACTTATTAAATGAAATTAAAAAAGGGGCATCAAGTGCAAAACATTTGCCTCAGTGGGTAAAACTATGGGATATGACTCTCAGAGAAGCTGGGTTTGATTCCAACATCAGCTCATTATGATCAGATTTAGAATTTGAATGTGTACTCAATGTTAAGTTGGTGGCGTGCCAAACAGTTAATTCAATTTGGCCTCGTTCATCTATGGCCAAATCTCACAAATTCATTGGCGTGTCTGCATGACCAGAAAAGAGCAAGGCTTTGTGATTTTAGGTCAGCTGCACTAACCAATTCCTTTCTAAATGGTCACAACAGTTGTCATCCCATTGGATTTCAGTAGTTCAAAATGATAACGAGGGATCCTAAACACAGAGCCATCCCAAAGAGAAAAAAACATTCAGCACAGTGTAAACTATGTTACCTATGGGAATATATGCTGAGATGTCAAGCCACACACCCACCGTTCATTCTACGTAAAGTACAGAAAGTTCTGTCCTTTACTACCTGTGCCTGTACATTGCATAAAATTATTTATTCCATATAAAGTAGATACACAAATTTAAATATATATTTATAATAAATAGAAAGAAAGAGAACTGAACCTCAATGTTATAAATGTTCTTTGTAAAGATAGAATCCTTGTCTATCCCTGCCAGACTGTAACAGGTTTGTACAGTACCACCTGCCTAAGTCGATATTACGGGTGATCTCTTGTGCTTCAGGAAAGCTTGGTGAGGTTTGCAGCTTCCTGTCTGAGAGAGACACAAAACATGTCTCTAGGTTGAAAGCGCAGGGCTCCTCCCCTTGTGTTCTTGATCCAACAACTGAAACAGACAGGAGGATAACTGGGCACATTCTTTTTTTGTCTTGAGAAACAAAAGCCTTGCAAGCTGCAGCGGTAATGGAACATTTCCAGGAGCAAAAAAAAAAAAGAAAGAAAAGAAAGTACAGCATCTTCCCAATAACTGGTTAGCACAGCTAGGCGGCTTGTTTAACAAAATGCATTTAACTACTTCATTGCAAAAAAATACAGCTTATATTAAACAGGTTTTAGACACTGCGAGGAACACTTAGATCAACGTCTGTAGGTTTGACCTATATAAACAGAAGGATATATGTAATAAAGTGGGGTTATCTGCTAGCTGTTATCAACTGGTAACCAGTGTCATAACTACAGGAAGATTTGCTCTTTCTGTGGGGAAAAAAATTAGGGGTTGATATCCAGTGTACACAGCATGTGTGTGTGTGTGTATATATATATATATATATATATATATTTTTTTTTCTTTCACAACACAGATCAGGACAGTTTTTAATTTGTTCATATTATAAAAAGAGATTTATTGTAAAAAGCATTGTGTTTCCCACTGTCCTGAGACAGGAAGGCTTTGTACAGCCCTGTACACATATTGGTATATTTGAGAAGAAAGAAGCAGCACTCGGGGTGTTGAGAAAGGGATACAGAATAGCAGATGTATCAGCAGGCGGCAGAAGCCTCTGTCTATACACCTTATTCACTTCTCCCCGGCACATAATAATATCAGCTCTGCTCTATCCTGTAATCTAGCTCGGCTCTCATCCTAACACTAAATAAAGCAGAGGTGTTTATGGGAATTAAACTCTGCCCTTCTCTCGCTGGGAGTATTGAAGAGAGATGATCCTTTCTTTCTACAGCATTACATGAGGAAGAGTAGGGCTGATTATGCCTTAATGCAAGAGAAGCTAAGTAAATGGGGAGGGGGGGGTGAGAGTTTGCTGCTTCATGTAAGATATCTAACCAGTCTAACAGCATCAGAGGGAGGGAGGAGAGAGCCAGGGAAATAGCCACTACTGTGCAAACACCCCTCCCCCTCGACAAGACACACACTTCGCCACTGTCAAAGGAAACTTAATTCCTCCAAAGTGAGCAGCAAACACAGACCTGCCTATGCTGTGACAGTGCCCTGATTACAAAAGGGAAGGATGCACACTTAGCACTCCGTCCCCACCCCCATGATCTGCTGCTCCTCCTTCTCTCATAACCACAAAAATCCAGCCGCCTTTGGACCTAGCAAGCTGCTTTTCTTCCCTATGTAACATGTCTATTTCGGCACAGAAGTGGCACCATGCTGTACCCAACCCTTACTCAAACACATACATCTACTTTTAGTTTCCTGCCTGGAAATAAAAACTGAATATCAAAGTCTCAAGTAAGCTGACTTAGCATTGTGTGAAGCTATAATGCACACAGAGATTCCTCCTTGCCCATTTAAAATCGGACACAAATAAAATCCCCATTGCCACAATGACCAGTGCAGTCTGCAGCATGCATCTTAAAAGCTTCTATGTAAGCTGTATGTGGATTGAGTTTTAAAGCCAGAAGATCGGTCACCTTAGCCAACCAAAATCCGACTTCTAGGGGGTTTCTGTGACTTGCAGTTTGACAAGGAATTTCTTGTGTTAACATATGGAGGACTAAAAGAAACTGTCCATCTCCGGCATATATGGTGCTGATTGAGCAGAGTAATATTTAGCACTTACACCACCTAAGGCCTGCACATAAGCCGTGTATAGTATTATAGATAAAATAATACAATATATCGTATCTATATCTTATTCAGACAAGGGTAGATTCAATTAAAAGTTGTGGAATACATTGTTGGCTGCATCGGTCTGAATATGATTCTTTTTTCTTTCCAGCTGCGACACCTGAAATTGGAACTGGCACTTATATAACAGTGTAACAAACTGTAACCTACAGCACCTTAATACCCCTCCGAATTATGTCTGTATGTTACCCTCCCATTTAGACTGTAAGCCCTATGGGGTAGGGTCCTCTAGCCTTTTGTTTCCTTGACACTGAGCACTTAATCTGTATTGTAATTATATTTTATATTTATGTGAATTGTATTTCTAATAATGCGCCAATTGTAACTTTTTACTTCAATGACTCCTTGTTTGTCAATACTAATTTATTGTTCTGCTCTACAGTGCTTTGCCCTCAAGGAGTACTATACAAATAAAAATATACATACATACATACATACACAAAGATTGCAAGCACTTCAGGACATGGACCTCCCTGTCTCTCTATGCCTTGAATTCTCAGCACTTTCAGTCTTATGCTTAAAATAGTATTTGTAGAACCCCTGTGTATGTCTCCATCCTGACTACCCTTCTGTTGCTTCCTAATAAATAATTACAAGGCAGTAGGGTATCTTGATATACTGTACATCCTCTTCTTTTTATTAAAGTATGAGAATATGTTCTATTTAGGTTCTATTTAATGTGATCAAAGTGCTAAATTGAACACTTCTCTTCACTTTATGGTCTGTTCAGAGCTGAAAAGGGGCTTGTAATGAACTCAAACTTAGACCTAATGTGAAGCCAAAGGAAAGGTTAATGTGAAACTACAGTCAAGCCACATAAGAGTTGGCAAGCTTCTCTTGCTTTTGTTGAATGGTCATTGTGTAAAGCAGGGCTTGTATAGTGGTGGGGGCTAAGCCACTTAAGGAGATTCAAGGATCAGGGCTGGTTCTTGCCAGTAAACTCCTATCAGTCAAACATCAAGGACAGAACTGCAAAAAAAAAAAAAAAACTGTGCAGCCTTCAAGAACACAAGCCATTCATTTATGCAACAATATGGTATCCAAGCCAAGCCTGAGGAATTGCACAGCCTCAGGGACATGACAGCTGCAAACACCAATGACCAAGGACTTGGTGGCTACCAGATATAATGTATCAGTGTTAAAACTAACTATTCATTTGGCAAACACTGATATCACCGAAAAGATTAAACAGGACTGGAGTTAGCTTTTATTTCCCTTCATTCAATGGCAAGAAATCCAACACTCCAAGACTTAAGCATGCAGAGCATCCAGAGAGGACAGGTTGGCATAGAAAAAGTTCTTGGGGATGTCAGGAGCACCCATTCATAAGCAGTACAAGACGCATTGGCTTTCAAGTTAAAGTCTTTTAGTTGACTTTCATAAACCCATTAGTGCTAGAACTTTAGAGGCATTGCCCAACACTCTTGGCTCCGCCCCTAACCCTGTCTCAAAACAGAAAACACACGGGATAAACCCCCTTCCTCCACCTCCTTCCCCCTTATGCCAAGCAGGGAAACTCCAGCAGCCATAGTGCCCCCCACCCCCCGAACTCTTACCATGATCAGAGTGTGGTTCCGCTGCTCAGCTGTGCTGCCCGCTGGCTCTGCATCCTGCTGCTGCTGCTGCTTGACCTGCTGCTTGACCTGCTGCTGCTGGTGGTGTTGGTGGTGATGCTTGTTGCCACCAGCTCCTCCAGAGGCTGACCCTGTAGCTGTTCCTGCAGACGCACCTCCGTGGCTGCCGCCGCTTGACTTCTTGCTTCTTTGCTCCAGGCTCCTCTGGTAAAGATTCACCGTGTCCCTTCTCTCCATGTCCAGTTGCTCGGCGTGGGTTTGCTGGTACCTGCTCTCACAGCTGACATGGTGCCTCCTGCAGCCCTCTATCCTTTGCCGGAGCCGCTCTACCACGGTGCTGTGCTTAGGAATGCTCGTGCTGCTCCCATTGTTCGCTGCGCTGGGGCCAATAGTGCTGGGAGGGGGATTATTACTATTGTGACTTCCAACCCCGCCGATACTACCGGCGCTGCCGCTTCCCAGGGCAGTGCTGATACACAGGCTGCTACCATTGGAGGCAGCGGGGGCTGCGAAATCCCCCATGCCGGTCCCCGTGCACACTATTTTGGAAATAAGTTTGCAGTCCCCCCCCCTCCACAAACTGCTTTCCCCCGACCACCAGTGTCTCAGTGCCCACGTTACTCTGCGGGTGCCAATAGGTTGCGTTGTTTTTCTCCAGGTGACTTATTCAGCCGCCGCCGGTCAGTAGGGAAGTTGGGGTGCGAGCCGACTTGTTTCTAATGTGTCACAGGGTTGTCATAAGAGTTCTTAGCAGGTATTTGTAGCCAGTGCATCACCTTAGCTCAAACACAGCCCCCAGGGAGGAGAGCAAGGGGTCGCCCATTCTTATGGGGAAAAAAAGAAAAGAAAAAACCCAGAAGAAGCAGCAGCAGTAAGCTACAATATTGCACTATGAGAGAGAGCAGGAGTTCAGGGCTGCTATCAGGAGATCGCTTCTGTTCTTCTGTCTCTATAATCCAATGTGTCTCATAAATCCCCAGAAAGGAGCAGGTCCAGTCACTTGGTGGCCACACATCCTTGTCACTTTCACACACTTGTGCTCCATACACACTCACACACACACAAGCTCCTCTCTCTGTGACACACAGACTCACACATGCACACACTCCCCTCACTCACAGCACTAGCACACTGACTGCCACACTGACTGCCACTAGCACACTGGATTCCCCCTTCCACAGAGCAAGGGAAAAAGTTTACTTGTGTGGGCAGCAAAGCGTCCAAAGTACTTTTTGTGGCTCTCCTGCATTTTTAAAATAGGGGAGAGGAAGAGAGAGAGAGAAAAAAAAAGAAGAAAATAGAGCATGCAGAAGAACCAATAGAAATGAAAGTATCTCTTTCTACATAAATCCTGAGTGAGGAGCAAGAGGAGGAGGAGGGGGGAGTCACTCAACTCAATAGCCAGAGTAGAGCAGTGGAGGCTGCTGAAGGGAGCTGAGAGAGCAGAGCCTGATAATGTTGCTGCTGTTACTTTGCTCCTCCTGCCACCATCACAATGATCAAGTGCTCTACTCCTCCTCCTCCTTCTCTCACTGCTTCCTCCTCCTCCTCCTCTTCCATGCCAGCGGAGTGATATCAGGACAAGAACTCAGTAAACAGCAGCGAGCGGCCGTGAGGCGGCCTCGGGGACCAGGTGCAAAACCAGGAGCAGAGTTGAAGCTGGAACTAAGGAGTGGAGCCAGCAGGGAGGGAAAGACAAGAGGATAGTGCTTGCTGTCAACTTTTGACCTTCCATGATTGTGTGTGAGAGTGTGTGTGTGTGTGTGCACAGGGGAGGGAACAGCAGGGACATCTAACTAACCCTTTTATTTGCTACAAGTCTCACTGGCTGAATCTGTGTGACACTTTGTGAGGCACCAACTAGATCTCTTCTTTTTCCCTTAATTTGAAGTAAAAACTAGACATAAAAGACGCTCACAGTGCAGTTTCAATGCTCAGGCTGAATCTGATGTGCTCTAAAATGGTGACTGCCTGCCTAGACCTCCTTTACACCTCTAGGGACAAGATCTGATGTGTGCAAGTGGCTGATTATTAGTGTGGCAGATCACAGTCAGATTGTGATTAGTGCAGGTGACTGGGGCCTGCCAATGTTAGCATATTCCTTTCTTGATCTCTACTGGGTATTTTTGGGGCAACATGTTGCATGCAGTGGGGAAATGACCCTTTAAATCTGTTACAGGGGGTACATGTGTTCTTTAAGAACTCCTTGGATTCACTTTGGTTTAAAACACTGGCATACAAATGCCCTCAAATGTCATCGCTTTGCGGCACACATTTGCCAGCTCTTGTAGAAGCAAAGTGATTAACCCTTCTGTTTACAGAAGGATACCAAATGGATTGAGCATGTGTATGTTAATTCCCCTCTGACAAAGGAGAGGATTATCATTAATACGAAGAGTAGTAGAGGTTCACGTGCCATTACTGAGACGCGGTTCTTTATTGTTCACAAATGGCAATCACTGAGATTCGGGACATAAATTGGTATTGATTAATGCTTAATTAGCTACCAGCACACTGAACTTTTTAGGTGTCCTGCAAGAAAAACCCATACTGTTTTGCCTATGTTTGGGCTAAGATAACACGTCTATTTTGTATATTACTTTCAAATGCTGGTTCATAAATTTGGGGGAATTCAGCAAGAGACCTGTATACAAATCACAGAAAAAGGTCCTTTCAGACCAGACCTTTTTCTCTGATTTCTTATGATTTTGTAAATGTGTGGGGCAAATTCACTAAGATTCGTAGTTGCGCCAGGCGTAACTTCGCCACACTTCGCCAGGCGTAGTTTCGCCAGCGCTTCGCAAATTCACTAAAATCCGAAGTTGCGCTCAGGGGTAGCGTAAGGTTGCGAAGTTGCGCTAGCGTTGATTCGCTAAGTGAAGCGAAGTTACGCTAGCGAAGGCTAATTTGCATACGGCGCCAAATTCAAATTTCAATGGAGGAATACGTATCAGCACTACAAATGCCTAGAAAAGCTTCAAAACATCAAATAAAATTTTTATTTTGCCCTACACATGTGCCCACTGTCTAGGTAAGTTGCCATGAGTCAGGAGATGTAGGGGGGAAGGAGGGGAGCCCCAAAAACATTTTCGATCTTTTTCAGCCTATCACCCATAATATAGAAAACACGCCAGCGTGACTTTTTTTGAAGCAATCTCTATCTACTCTATTGCGCTTCGCCTGGTCTGAGGTGGCGAAGGAAGTCTAGCGTAAAAGGTAGCGTTCAGTACACTGCGCGCGTTAATTTGCGTAGTTACGTCGCTAGCGAAACTTCGCCAGGCGTAAGGGTGCGAAGTAACACTAGCGAAACTACGCCAGCGTTCGTTAGTGAATTTGCGCAGTAACGAAAATGCCAAACGCTAGCGAAGTAATGCTAGCGTTCGGCGCTTCGGCGCTTAGTGAATTTGCCCCATATCTTTTGCAATACCACTTTGTCTGTTTCTTCTCTGTGCAAGCCCTTTGTATACAATTTAGTCAATTGTTTTGCCTTGTACAGGGGCATATTTTGGGCCTATTGCACCTGTAATTAACTAGAAAAAGTTTTGATACTATTGGTACATTAGAGTGCCCTCCATTGATCAATATTTCTGTAGTTTACTTGATTCCATTTGATTTGGCATTGTACAGGTCCCCTAATGGCCCAAATCATTCATCACAGTCATCTGAAATATCTGAGAAGTACTGGAAGCCCAGTTTCCAAGTCTGGTGTTAAATAAACCCAGCCATTCCTGTCATTCACTCCCTTTAAGTAATATTACAACAATTTACTTACCCAAACTAAAACAGGAGAATAGTGCAGGGTGGTAAAGTCTTACTACTGTCCTCAGGGCATGATCCCGTCACCAATTTACCTAAGAATGGAAAAATTGTGTTTAGTATGATGGGGCAGTATTGGAACTCATACCAGTCCCCTTGAGTTGTCCATTAAATCTGAAATAGATATCCACAGATTATTTAGTGTGATATCAACATACTTTTATAGCCCAGACTTTGAACATGTGTTATACTATACTATATCATCTTGATATATGGAAGAGACCAGAGAGTGCTGATTGAGATATAGGTATTCTCCCAGCAGAACAGGTAAATCAGTTAGTAGCACAGGTGGGCCTGCCAGGATTACCCATCCACCTGATGATATTTTAAGCAAAGACTAAGGAAGACATTAAAAATAGGTAGGGCTATATAGCATATCTATATATTTTCTTAATTAAAATATTGAATAAATTGCAGAAAGCATAAAGAATTCACATGCAATGTACAGTAAATAACAGTATCCAGTGTGTTTAGGTCCCTCACAGAATTCACTGTTGGCATCTTATTTATATAACGCCATTCAGTCAAAAATTGTATCCTTGTTCATTAAATAATATTGGAGAAACCCAAAAGAACAATTAGAGCAGCCATGCATGAATATTAGGAACCCAGTCAATTTTTAAAATGAAAAAAAAAACCATAATAATGAAATCTAATGTTGACAACTGCGGTTGTCTTGTAGGAGTGAGGATGGAGGGAACAGGTATAAGGTTAATGGAAATAGCAGTAGTGGAACTCCTTAGGTAGAAATTAAAATGGTCATAAAGGGCAGAGCCCTAGTAAGTCTCTACTGTGGGAATAAAGAGCAAGCATTACTACATCATAGTATAACCAGTCAGGCAACCATAGGTACACTCCAGTGAGAAAAACACTAAATAATTACACATTATGTACACATGCATGATGCGTTAGAACTAAAGCTACAAATAAAACCAGGAGTGCCATCTCCTATCAATGTTTTTTTCATTCACAGTCACAATGCAACTCTTAACATTACAACCAGATCTAAGTCCTTGAGCCATGTTGCCTACATATACATACATATATAAATTAAGCAGCACACTATTAAAGCAACACAATGTATAATGCACGCATCAAGGAATGCCACCATTTACTATTTCAGTAAGAAAAAAAATGGGTCAATGGGTGGAGCATTAAAAGTTTAATAGAGCCTAGATGGATACATAGGCAACCTTTCAGGATATACCTCTCCATTTCTCAAGCCCATCAGTCGCTAATTATTATATAATATAAATAATAATAATCTGTGCGACACATATAATGAGCATAGGGTATCTAATAGAATTAAGTCAAAGACAACTGGGCAGTTATTCTTGAAAATGTTTCACCACTCATCCAAGTATCTTCTTTAGTTGAAGTGGTAAGGGAATTCCCCAGCATTTAATCCCTTGAGGGTAGCAAAGTCACAGATATCCTATATATAATATACATGATCATTATACAGGTACAGAATCCTTTATCCGGAAACCCGCTATACAGAAAGCACCGAATTACGCAAAAGCTGTCTCCAATAGACTCCATTTTTTATCCAAATAATCCATTTGTTTTTAAAATGATTTCCCTTATCTCTAATAATAAAACAGTAGCTTGTACTTGATCCCAACTAATATATAGTGAATAAAGTACCCCCTTTTGTAAAATATAAGGATATTATAAGTTACCGAGGAGTTTCATGACCATATAAAAACACGAGGCCGAAGGCCGAGTGTTTTTATACAGGTCAGGAAACTCCGAAGTAACTTCTAATATCCTCATATTTTACAACTGTGGGTACTTTATTTATTATAATACACAAGTTTCGGTGAGTCATGTGACAGAAATGACATCAGAACTCACCGTTTATAACTGATGACATCAGAACTCACCGTTTATAAGGATATAATTTACAGGATATTCATGGCTTTTGTGTATTATATATATATATATATAATCCTTATTGGAGGCAAAACCAGCCTACTGGGTTTATTTCATGTTTATTTCATGTTTATTACATGATTATCTAGTTAACTAAAGGTATGAAGGTCCAAATTACAGAAAGATCCATTATCTGGAAAACCCCAGGTCCCAAGCATTGTGGATAACAGGTCCCATACCTGTATATAATGATCATGTATCACAACATTCCTTCCCTTGTTATTACATAAATGGGTACATTTCAAAATATATTTACATTGTATGCAAGAATTGCACCTAAACATGACACTCCTTGGTCTACCGTAATAATTATTGGCCACAGCCGTTATATATGTTGACCCTAGTTCATCCCTTAATGAGACAGCTTTTTAATTGTACAAAGTAGATAAAGCATCCAACTCAGGAACATTAGGACATGCCTGCTCTAAAAGGAGGAACTTGTATCAGAGAACCATCAGAGAAAGCCACATGGGGACCTCCTCCTAGTCTACACAGCACCTCTACTGACTACACTGTTCTTTTTTTCATTTAGTAGGATAACCCCTATTTTGGAACTTGGATTGCATCTCCCCAAGTGTTGCATACATTTTGTGAATTCCACATAATATTTTTCATAAATATAACTGCCTGCTCGGTCAAGGTGACAGCTATTGTCAGCTATTGATTTCTACATTCTGTTGTCATATTGTTGAAAAGATTTTACCTATATTGTCCAACAGCTGTCTAACAGAACCATGACACCACCTTAGCACCACCCAGGCTAGAAAATGTATGCACAGTAAAAAAAAAAAAAAGTTAAATTACTTATCTGTTTGCATCCAGGCCAGATCTCATACTTTCACAAACAAATTCTCAAAAATTATTCAATTCATTTTCTAGACAATATTTGTTAGAGTAAAATACAACGTCCAGTTTCTGTGTTGTAAAAGCCCCTAATATTAGCTAACTCCACAAAACCATATGTTTTTAAATACAGCACTTTCAAATAAATATGTATTAATGCAAAACCCAGAAATCTTTGCACTTTTTTTGAAATTTCCAAAATTCAAAAGTTAAAATTTACTAGGGATGCACCGAATCCACTATTTTGAATCAGCTGAACCCCCGAATCCTTCATGAAAGATTTGGCCGAATACCCAACCAAATCCGAATTTGCATATGCAAATTAGGGGTGGGAAGGGGACATTTTTTTTTTACTTTCTTGTTTTGTGACAAAAAGTCATAAGATTTCCCTGCCTGCCTCTAATTTGCATATGCAAATCCTGGCAAAATCCTGGCCGAATCCCCAACCGATTCATGGATTCGGTGCATCGATAAAATTTACAGATTTTTCCCCTCTCACTTGCTCTTGGATTTAAAGACAACATATTCCACCTCTGAATGTCTGACATCTTCAGGGGAAGATTTATCAGTGTGAAATTAAAGCTCACTACAGAAAAACTCGCCCACATTCAACTGTGTGATGTAATGACCCCAAAATATGAACAGTGCATACATTTTTTAGGACTGACACTATTCAGTTTTAGGACTGATGCATCACGTTAGCCTCTAATAGTCAGACAGCACAAACTAATACATTTTGGAGAAAGTACAAGTTAAATATGTCCTTGTACACAAAAACACCATAGATTTGCATAGTTTGGTATAACGAAAATCATTAATACAGATCCTGTGGGCTTCTGAATAGTTTGACACCACATATACCTGTACAAGCCTGGTATGTAGAGACCCCAGAATATGAATACTATATTGGATTTTTTCATGATTGAAAAATGCCTGCTTACAGTAACTTAAAAAGTTTATGAAACACGAAGTTAATATACTGGAGATTTCAAAATTGGTAAATACAGTAGAAACCTCATTTTAGGTTTTTCAGGGGACCAGGAAAAAAAGAGTAAAATATTTTAAAATGTAAAATCAGGGAAATATTTTAAAGTAACATATTCTTCAAGTACTCAAAAGATATAAGCACAGGAGTCTGCTTTACATTGAAATACAATATATATTGTGTTAGTGACAAGGGTTAAGAATTGCAGCATTGATGTTACACTATGGGAGTCATGTGCAAGACCTCTCTGACAGTCCCATGTACAAGCTAAAGCAATAAGTAATTTGTGCATGGCTGTATGAGGTGTAGACTAATTAGACTATTTACAGACAGAACCATGGAAAAATATGCATCTGATTAGTATTCGAAAACTATTAATTTCAATAATAATAATAACATTCATAGAGGACAAAGCTGTTTTTGGGAACATCAGGACAAAGTTTTGGTGTAAAATCCAGGAAAACATGATGTAAATCAGAGAAAAGCACCTGTATGGTACTGTAAGTATTTGCACTGCAAGTGATGGCATGACAGAGTCAGGAAAGATGGTTTAATCAGAATTAACTGATGTTATTGGCAAGTTCTGGCTGCCAGCCACATGGTGATGCCACACACACAGGTGTGTTTTTGTGTGCCTGAAACGCATGTTGCATTTGCACTGGCTTCAAGCACACCTGCTCTACCAATTGGTGGGAGGAGGAGTGATACTCACTATGGGGACAGTTGTCAGGCCCATTAAAATGATTGTATCTGTGCATTTGGCACAGGAGCGATACATTTATGGTCCAATGCATGCCCTCAACAATAAGCATCTGTCCCAACATGGTTGTGAGTACCCTCTCCAGGAAAGAACCCCATCTAGTGTTCTGGCCCTCAAACCAGAGACAGAACTCCCAGTCATGATCCTCATGGTCTCATTGCGCTGGGTCCACTGTGCTTATTTGAGGGATAATGCTATTGTTTCTCCCATCTGAAGTGTGGGCTCTTCTCTATAAACAAGTTTTATACTGATTTTTATTGTGCAATTTCCTAACCTTTTCTGATTTTTTTTTATTAGTCAAAAGTGTAAATTAGCTGTGTACACCTAGGAATTGTGGACTATTTATATAACATTGCAATCACTGTATAAAATCAGGAAATATAAACCCTAACTAACAGGTGTGCTTCTGCAAATGGCTCGACTCTTTATTTTAAATGTTTATTTTAAATAATCAGTAATAATTAAATTATCCTTTAAACTGTTTTGGCATATTTTTTATATTTAGATTTTTTAGTATTTTAGTTATTTACTCTTTTTTAGTTAGTTGTTAAGGTGGCCATACGTGTTACAATAACAATTTTTCCTGCAACCATTTAGACAGACATTTAGAGCTGAATCGTAAGATATACAGGTCGAATTCTACCTGTATCTGTCGATTTAGCAGTATACACTGGACAACGCCTTCCACGGCCCAATCAACATTTTCCGACCTGGCCAGGGTCGGACTGGGGGGCTTGAGGCCCACCGGGGTTACTGCCCCAGGGCCCCCCTCCGGCCCGCCGCATTTCTGAGTATGTGTGTGGCTCCGGGTATGTGCGTACGCACGCCGCGCCGGGTATATGTGCACACACAAAAGTTTTTCTCTTGCTATGACATATAAAAAATACCAAACTTGAATGTGCATTTATTTATATAAAAAAAATTCTACTCTCAAAAACTTGACCGCTTTTAGATGCTAAATTATTTACAATTTGAATGTTAAAAAATTGGCCCCTTTATAGAAAAAGAACATAGCTGTCCCATTAAGTAAAACAATGTAATTGCAAAAACACTAACTATTTTGATAAATAGACTTCTAAAAATCCCATAGTAGTAAGTAGAATATCGGTGAATTCTTCTCATGAGGAATCTTTGGGTGACTTTGAAAATCCAAAGCGATTCGTATGCCATCCCACCGGCGATTCAAATTCTTGCCAGCGGGAAGGCATTTTGGGGAGATTAGTTGCCCGCAGTAGAGATTTGACTCTGGGCGAATAATCTCCCTTTCGGCCACCACCCTTAATTCTCTTTTTGCAATTTTTTAATTAGTTTTCTAAAATCTGAATATGTAAATTATGGCTTCATCTGTAAAAAAATGTTTGAATTTGGTGCATTCCTAGTTAGCATGAGGTTCATTTGGTGCAACTCTGTTTAAGTTTAGACACTTAAGGCAGAAGGAGCTCTGAAATTAGCACCTCCTCGAGACAGGTGTTAATGCCTGTGTTCCCTTGCATCCTTGTGTCCTGTATTTTGCTTTTTGTACATTATTTAGCAAAGTGGACACATCTGGAATACTGTGTAACTGCAAAGTTCAAGTGTAGTGGACTGGATTGATGTAAATACCTTTGTAAACTATTTTTTAATGCATACTATTTTAAGTAAAAAATTTTACTTTGCATTGCATCTTAGTAATATTACAAAGTACATACTACACAATTATAAGTATTAGCTAATGGGAAATATTACACAGGCTTAATAAATAATAAGCCAAATTTGTGGAAAAGTTACTGCCAAGGCTCTTTTAGCTTGTTGTTGCTATACATGCCACTAAATTGCTGGTGCAATTTATGACTCTACCACAAAAATAATAATAAAATCAAAAAAGTGGTTAAATAAATAAAAAAAAAAAAATAAATTAGTTTGTATATAACAAAAAAAAAACCAAGACATATTTAACTTTAAAATCGCAAAGTCTATATCAATAAATAACTTACCGATACTCCACTTGCGCCCCTCTTTAAGAAAGGCGTCAGGGCGACGATCCATTGTGCGGTGCTCGATTTCTCCTCCTTGCCTTCTATAGGAGAGCCAGTGAGGAGAAATCGTGCGTCGCACTATGGATCGTCACCTTTTCTGAAGAGGGGCGCAAGCGAAGTATCGGTAAGTTATTTACGACTTTTTGATTTTAAAGTTAAATATGTCTTGGTGATTTTTATGTTATGGGTCCTTTAAAAGTTCAAATCTATTTATTAGGACAATACAGGTGAAGGCCTAACATGTGTGGTGCCTACTGGGGCAATCACAATTATGAGAACAAATTGCCAATTTAACAATTTACATATAAGATTGTCCATAGTGAATAGTGATATAAACCCACACAGAGCAAACAAGAAACAATACAAAAATAAATAATCCAAACAATAAATAAAAATAAGAAAAGAAAATGATACAAAGAAATGAAGAATGAATAAATGAATTGCAATTATTAATATTCAAAAAGATATACCTTGCATGGCTAAAGTACTTAGAGAACAAGGCCAGCAGCATAATGACACCTTAAGCCCTAGTATTATCAATCTGTAATTATGCAATATTCATGCATGTAGTATTATGCTGAGTATACAATATTAACATAAGGACAACAAACATTAATCACTATGGATTATATTCAAAAAGGTTAGTATATAATTTGGACTTTACGCGTTAGGCCTTCACCTGTATTGTCCTAATAAATGGATTTGAACTTTTAACCAATTTTTTGGTTTATTGTCTTTGAAAAAAACTCATACTTTTGGCTTTTGTATTACAATAATAATGAATGCACAAATTGAGATTCCAATTTAGCCCAGGGCCATATAATCTTCTCTCTCATGGCACATCAACAGGGACACCATCAAGCACTCCAGACAGTGACTGGAGAATTTCACAATGATAACGGGGAACTGTATCTTTTGTCCAGAATTTCATCCACGGCTCAACCTTTCAGCCCCACCTTAGTAAGAGAATTTCTGGGGCAACAGAGATATTCTATACCTGGCTGCATACTGTTTGGAACATTATTGTCATCCATTTCATGATATCTTTTGGATTTCATACCATGGCCAACATTTTATTGGATGCCAAGGCTGCCCCTTTGCTAGAACATAACCTTGCATTTTCAGAGACATTTCAGTAGAGCTATTCAACTATTTTCTGAGACTCTTATTTACTGGAGTAATGTCAAGAAAATACAGTTGGTATTAATCCATCAGCCCTGTCACATGCAATCAGCACAGGAAATAATTACTGTGTCATCAGAAGCAGAACATCAAATCAGTGCTTTCCACCTCCTGACTTTTATAGGTTTAGTCAGTATTTCTTAATTTGTCAATGATGTTTCTTGATGGCTACACTACAAGAGCCCATGACAAAATGCCCTAAGAGGGTTCGAAACTCTTAGGGCGGATGGAGATGCAGATATACAGTTTTTAATTTTGTATAAATAAAAATATTTTTTTAACTTATTCTCTCTGGTCCTGTGAATCCGTTGAGTGCAGGTCGGCCCTACTTTTTCTTTACATTCCTTGCCGTACTGCTCCCTAAAGCTGGGGGTCTGGGGCTGGGGCTGGTGCACCCGGACCACATTTTCTACTCGGTGAGTAAGTTACAATTTATTCTGGAGCACTGTGTTTTTCCCACTAATGAAATGGCCACTAGAAGCTAGTTGCACAATTTTTTGTAAATATTCTAGGTTATATCTTACAGAAGGTAGCATTAAATGGAATGTATACTGTATCACTTATGCATTTTTGACCATATACAGTAGCAGACTATACAATAAAATAACACAGTTACAGTCATTTGAAAAAGTTTTGGAACCCCTCTTAATTCTTTGGAGTTTTGTTTATCATTGGCTGAGCTTTCAAAGTAGCAACTTCCTTTTAATATATAACATGCCTTATGGAAACAGTAGTATTTCAGCAGTGACATAAAGTTTATTGGATTAACAGAAAATATGCAATATACATCATAACAAAATTAGACAGGTGCATAAATGTGGGCACCCCAACAAAGATATTAATTCAATACTTAGTTGAGCCTCCTTTTGCAAATGTAACAGCCTCTAAACACCTTTTTGATAGCCTTTGATGAGTGTCTGGATTCTGGATGGCAGTATTTTTGACCATTCCACCATTCAAAATCTCTCCAGTTCAGTTAAATTTGATGGCTGCCGAGCATGGACAGCCTGCTTAAAACCATCCCATAGATTTTCGATGATATTCAAGTTGGGGGAATGTGACGGCCATTCCAGAATATTGTACTTCTCCCTCTCCAAAAGGCCTTTGTAGATTTCGAACTGTGTGTTTAGGGTCATTGTCTTGTTGGAATATCCAACCCCTACGTAACTTCAACTTTGTTACTGATGCTTGAACATCATCCTGGAGAATGTGTTGATATTGGGTTGAATTAATTCGACCCTCAACTTTAACAAGGGCCCCAGTCCCTGAACTAGCCCCACAGCATGATGGAACCTCCACCAAATTTGACAGTAGGTAGCAGGTGTTCTTCTTGGAATGCCGTGTTTTTGTCTCATCATTCAAAGCACTTTGTTCCAAAATGACTGTGGTTTGTCTCAATGAGCTTTTGCATAAAGCGACTCTGTTTGTGGCTTGAGTGCAGAAAGGGCTTCTTTCTCATCTCCCTGCCATACAGATGTTCTTTGTGCAAATTGTGCTGAATTGTAGAACGATGTGATGTACAGATACATCATCTGCAGCAAGATGTTCTTGAAGGTCTTTGGAGGTGATCTATGGGTTGTCTGTAATCATTCTCACAATCCTCTGCAAATGCCACTCCTGTATTTTTCTTGGCCTGCCAGACCTGAGTTTTACAGCAACTGATTCCATTTCCTGATTCCATTTATTATGGTTGAAACTGACAGTTTAAACCTGTGAGATAGCTTTTTGTACCTTTCCCCTAAACCATGATATTGAACTATTTTTGTTTTCAGATCTTTTGAGAGATGCTTTGAGGAGCCCATGCTCTCACTTGCACAACTTGCAATTGGCCACCTTAAATACTGTACCCTTTCTCATGATTGGACACACCTAACCAATTTGGTATTGCCAGTAATCAGTATTGAGCAGTTACAGTACATACATTGAAATTAGCAAAATTACAAGGGTACCCACATTTTTGCACAGCCAGATTTTCACATTTGATTTAATTTCATACAACTGAATACTTCTTCACTAAAAATCTTTGTTCAGAAAACATCCCAGTACTCAGATGTTCATGGGAAATGAAAGATATACCACTGTTATCTTTTTGTTATAAGTGGAGTAAATTATTATGCAGGCTGAGAGGGGTTCCCAAACTTTTTATATCAATGTATATGATAGCTGGAGTTTCTCAGTGCCACAATCCATAGTATAGTACATAATTCTTTGTCTACAGCTACTGTGCATGGTTTCAATATCCAGGGACTGATGTTACTGCCAGTGTAGAGCCTCTCAACATCAATACCCTGGACATTTAGTTTCTGGTGTTTGAACCAACCCTTTAAGCTTGGATATGAGTTTTTTGTAGTGCATTTTCTTTTTAGCGGATGCCATTTCTGGGAAATGCTTAATTCTGAAGTTACTTCATTTTGAATTTGTTTAGCTTTATGTGCTCTAAAATGCAGTGTATATCGCGTACTAAATCCTTAAGGTGGCCATATATTAGTTGATCCTCCACTGAAAAGTGCATGTATGCATCAATTTGTTGCATTGACAGATTCATTTTCAAATTAAAGATCATCTGCAATGCAGAAGGATTCTTGTATGGTCTGTCAGAACTGCCCCCTTATTTAACATATACGCCTAGACTATTAGACATTATGGGCAAAAATATTACTGGGTTTGTTGACTGAATCAAATGCAGGTTTAATATTTTGACCGTTCATGGGCCTTCAGTATTTGCCTGAACTTGTCATGTCAGCTCTGCACGGTGTACGTTATTGTCTTATTGACAACAATCCACCAGATCTTATTTTCGGTCACCTGAAGTGCAAGTGGGTGTCTCTTTGATTTTCTAGTTGGTGTCTATATTACTGCTGAGGTTATTTCAGTGATTAGCTTATTAGTAGTCATAATTATCATCTTGTGTGCTGTCACCTTTACAAAAGGATAAATAACAAACTGCGTTTGGAAGACTTTAGGGGTTATTTCGGTTATGCAGGTTCCCACAGTAATATACCAAAAGTTTCACACAAAACCATTGCAAAATCTCAATAAAGTTTTACTGGCCTAGTGCAATTAGAAAAATGAAATCAAACATCCCCATTTTGCCTCCAACTCTTATTAGAAAGAAACCTACATAAAATAAAAAAAACAGCAGTTAATCTCAGAAAGTAATACCCAAGGAGGGTACATTTTTCTAAATAACATTTATATTCTAGTTGCAATTGAAGGACATGGAAATAAAAATTAAAATTCACCAATCCTGCCCAGCATGTGCTACAATTAGCAGCTGGTCATCATAAAATGACTAACTTACAGAAATTACTTAGTTATAATAATGGAATGTATCTTATGATGTCAGTCTATAGTAACTTATACTCGCATTAAAGGAACAGTAAGCAGTTGTGCTGTATTGGTAAAACAAGTGTGTTTGCTTCAAAAACACAACTATAGTTTATATAATGTGTAGCCCATGGGGGGCAGCCATTCAAATTTTAAAAAAGAGAAAAAAGGCACAGGATACACAGCAGATAACACATAAGCTCTGTAGTATATAATGGGATTGTTCAGACTGTATGTTACCCACTGTGTATTCTGTGTTTGAATGGCTTCCCCCTTGGCTACAGTACTGCTTGTTTATATAAATTATAGTTGTGCTTCTGAAACAAACACGCCAGTTTTACCAGTGGAGGGCAACATTACATTATATTGTCATTACATTGTCATTCCTTTAAAACTCTTTAATGTTTTGGTGCTACTGTTCCTTTAAGTAAAGAATGTGAATGCAGTAACATAGTCATTTTGAAAGTTATTATGTTGGGCCCTGTGGGGCAACACACTATTAACTGAGGATACAAAAGTGGTGCAATATTTACCCACGTTAACACATAACTCTCTTTACATCACATTGTAACAAGTAAATCTCTTTGGCAACAGAAGGTGATGTTACACTTTTTTAGGTTAAAATAAAGTGTAGAGCAGTGATCCCCAACTAGTGGCTTGTGAGCAACATGTTGCTCACCAACCCCTTGGATGTTGCTCTCAGTGACCTCAAAGCCAGAGCTTATTTTTGAATTCCTGGCTTGGAGGCAAGTTTTATTGCATAAAAATCAGGTGTACTGTCAAACAGAGTCTCCTGTAGGCTGCCAGTTCATATAGGGGCTACGAATAGCCAATCACAGCCCTTATTTGGCACCACCCAGGAACATTTTTCATGCTTGTGTTGCTCCCCAACACTTTTCATATCTGAATGTTGCTCATGGGTGAAAAAGGTTGGGGACCCCTGGTGTAGAGAATGTGTGTACAGATTTATTGTTTTCAAAATGATTCAAGATTATAATACTATCCTCTATACAGTTACTTGACTTGACAGTGCAGAACTCAACTTTGCTAAGAAATCTACAGGCATTGCAGAGGGACCAAGTGAAAACCAGCTCAGTAATGTACAGTAGAGGTTTCTTGTCTGTATACACTTCTGTTATAAAGAAACTAATGGCTGATATGTCGCAATTGTATAAAATGCAATCAAAATTCTACTTATGTATTCCATTGTTTGGTTGTTATTTTTGCCATTTCATTGACCAGTATTGTTTCTTTAGATAAACTAACCAACAGACAGATTTGTAGGATACACTAAAAGGATTCCAGCCTTCCCAGCAAGAACTGGAACAGGCATTATATTTTGTGTTAATCCAAAGGAAGTTTTTTTTTTGTGCGTGAACTATGAATTCACTTACAATAAATTGCTACTTTACTTCATAAAAGGGTCAGACACAGGGTTATATGGTTTGCTCTGCAATGAACTTTGACTATAAGCAGCACAGAGTGGTCTTAGTCTGCTTTGCTACATGGCTCTTCGCTTTTCTGTTCTGATCTGCAATCATTAATACCCCAGCATGTCACCTGAACTCTGATTCAGCCTATTTCATTGCTGCTGTCAGAGGTCAGCTTGTTAACTCTCCTTCTCTCTTCTTTGATAACCCTCTTCTGTGGTGACATGAGTCATCGACTTGGCTTCAAAAATGTTTCTTTTATCTCATGTTCTAAAACTCTGGCAACTGTCTTTTCTGGGCAAATATCAAAACTACTTTTTTCTCATCCTACAAAATCATGTAGTATAGAGATGACATTTTCCTTAACTTAAAATACCACTGTGCAATAAAATTTACATTTCAATATAACCAGGATTCCAATTGTTTTCCCTTTCAGAGTGTAAATTACCATGGGGGCATGAGGGGGTTCAGGGACTCCTTCCTATATGAATTACTGTTAGGACTTGTGCTCTGCTTTTTTGAACTCCATTTGTCCAGGAAGGAAGACATGGATCTTCTGCAAGCATGTCCGAAGCCTAGAGAACAAAATATGTTTGCGTCACCCCATAAAACATGTAGCACCACTTATGCATTCAAGTTGGAAGGCCGTAGTTAGTGTCCTGTCCGGGTTTTAGTGTAGGGTGCAAGCAGCAGTTATGAACAGGGTTTTTCACACTGAAGAGCCTGTCACGCTATTGTCAAACGAAAGGCCAAAGTCCTCACTATTGCCAGTCCTCATTTGGTGGAACAGTGTTTGGACTTATAAAATTAAAAAGTTGAAATAGAAGGTAAGAAAGTTCATAGCTGTTGCTATTACTATTATTAATATTATTATTATTAGCAATACATTATCCCTTAAAAAGGGGAAGTGCATTATTTACTATGTCATTATATTTCTTTACAGATAGACACTTTGGTTCCTTTCAGTGGTATAGTTTTCCTGGTATAAGAATGGAGCAGCCAGACCAGTAACCTTGGACCAACCCAGGGTATATACCCACCAACAGTAATCAAAATGCATATTGCAGGAGTCCTAAATGAGAATTAAAGCTTAACTAAAGAAGTAGACTAGAAATGTTGTACATTATGTTTCGTGCTTCTTTACCAGCCCAAGGCAACCACAGCCCTTTAGCAGTAAATATCTGTGTCTGGATGCTCCAGTAGCTCCCCATCTTCTTTTCTGCTGATTCACTGCACATGCTCTGTGCTGCTGTCCATTACTGAGCTTAGGGACCCACTCACAATGTACAGTACATAAAGAATATAAATGTCACAATATAAGGCTGTTTAGCAATTAAAAAAGATAATTATTACATGACAGAACAGAAACCAATGCAACTAGCATCAAAATGTAATAATCCCAGATTAGCCCTGTAGTATCACCTTATATTATAGACCAACCTCATTTTCTACTTGATAATTTACAACGACCCCTAAGCTTAGCTTCTCAACAGCTGCTCAGAGCCCATGCTCAGAGCATGTGAGTGTCACAGACACTTTCCAAGATGGTGACCCCCTTTGACAAATTTGAAGTCCTGGATCAATGCTGCTATTAAGAAGCAGAAATGTTAGGATGGTGAAATAAGTTAATTATACATAAAATGGCATTTTAGCCATATTCATACTTAGGGTTTTGTTCAAGAAAAATACATTGGAGCCAAGTAGTAATATTGTACATTTAGTAACCTGTATTCTACATGTTGGTGGCCTATATATTAACTTATTTCAATCCTCCCGTGTCCTGTAATATTTCACAATATCATTTTACCACTTCAGGTATAAATGATCAAATCTGTTTTCTGTAAGTAGATAATGGATTATGGATAAGTCTGAAAACAAGGCTAGGAGTTGAGAGAGACCACACCACAGATAGTTATCTAGTGTATTTGGTTGGGATTGGAAAGCTCTGCAAATGGGATTGCTTGAAATACTTTGCAGTGTGGTGCATCTAAAGTAAGATCTTCTGACTTGTGTATTCAACCCCCCCCAACCCATCCCATAAATTAGCCTTTACTTTTGCTTTAAACTTTAGCTAGGATGGGACATTTTCTTTCCACTTTCAAACAACTTGCTATCAGAGGCTTTAAGTTAAGTTCCAATGTTATCAAGTCATACCTATGTTTCAATTGTTTTGTCTCAAAATAAAGTGGCTACAAAAAAATTAAACAGTTCCACATCTTAGGTCAGCACTGAAGCTTATAAGGTTACTGATAATAATACTCTTAGAACAATATTTATCCAGGGACTGGGTCAGTCAAGAGGAATTTTTTTCCCGTCTTAGGCAAATTGAAGACAGCTTAAAATGTTTTTCTGTCTTCCTATGGATTAACTAGAAGTTAAATATAATATACTTGGGGAAAAGGTTGAACTTGATGGACATAACTTTAAAAGTAACCAAGCTTTGAAATTATAACAGAATTCATTCTCCAAAATCTTCTTTCTTCTGAAGGCTTACTTCCTCAGCAATTCACCACATTTTTGCTTCCAAATTATAAAATGTATTACATATATTATAAAATCTTTTTTTATCCAAAATGAGGAGAAAAGATGGTAGCAACAGATAAGACACAATAACAGATGAATGAGAATAGAAAATAAAACAAAAATTAATAAACATCTAGTAGGTTTTCTTGAGTGTTACTTAAGGAAATCACCAATTTAGGTAACATATTTTATGTAACTTTTCTGTACTGTAGAGCAGTACTGTCCAATTGGCACATGAAAGTCTGCCTGCTGTGCCTGCTGTAAGCTTTAAAATGTATCAGTACTGAGATTAACTGGCTCCTGCATTGTTTATACCTAAAATTCAGTAAAATCCTGCATTGTTCGCTCTTTAATCTCTGCATTGTTCACACTAAAGAAAAACTGCTGAAAGGGCACCAGGTCCTAATAAGTTTCCCTGTCACCTGCTGTATTCTGCCTGCCCTGTGCTCCCTGTGTTCCATACTCTTACAGCCCTATTCTCCCTGTGTAAGCCATACTCTACCTGCCCTATGCTTCCTGTCTTCCATACGTGGCCTGCCCTATGCTCCCTGTGTGTGCCATACTCTTCCTGCCCTATGCTCCCTGTATGTGCCATACTCTGCCTTTCCTATGCTCCCTGTGTGTGTCATACTCTGCCTGCCCTATGCTCCCTGTATGTGCCATACTTTGCCTTTCCTATGCTCCCTAAGTGAGCCATACTCTGCCTGCCCTATGCTCTCTGTTTGTGTCATACTCTGCCTGCCCTATGCTCCCTGTGTGTGTCATACTCTGCCTGCCCTATGCTCCCTGTATGTGCCAAAAAAATAAAATCACATTTTTAATTTCTTTAATGAAAAAGAAACCTATCTCCAATATAGTTTAATTAAAAAATGTCTACGGTTTTTATAAGAAACCTGATTGTATGAAGTGAAATTCTCCCTTCATTTACTGCTGTTGATAGGAATTGTCAGGTGGTCCCTAACTGCTGAGCAGGGAAACAATCATACTTATGAACAGCAGGGGGAGCCACCACCTTACTTCCCAGCCATGCAGAACTCAAGCAGCTTTGTTTATGACGATCCCTAAGCAGCCCAGAACACACTGAGCATGTGCACAGTCTTAGGGGCACATTTACTTAGGGTCGAATATCGAGGGTTAATTAACCCTCGATATTCGATTGTCGAAGTTAAATCCTTCAACTTCGAATATCGAAGTCGAAGGATTTACCGCAATTCGTTCGGTCAAACGATCGAAGGATTTTAATCCATCGATTATACGATTTTCTTTCGATCAGAAATTTGTTAGAAAGCCTAACATTGATGTTCGGTAGGTTTTACTTGGCGAAGTAGGGGGTCGAAGTTTTTTTTAAAGAGACAGTACTTCAAGTATTTTTTCTTCTATTCATTCACTCGAGCTAAATAAATGTGCCCCTGAGTCTTCAAAAAATGTTAAACAAAGTTACAATATGGTGACCCCCTGTAGCCAACTTTGAAAGCATAAATTATTTGTTTGATTAGGCTTGTGGTGCAGTAAGTTCATGTTTATATTTAGTATACAAAATACAGCATTTCTAGCCTTAGTCTATTTTAGACTTTACATGCCCTTTAAAAGTTCTTGTGGTAACATGGGTGTGGTTTAAAGTGGACGTTGTTTAAAACTAGGAGTGGTCAACACTGGCTTCCATTATCGGCCCTCAACCAAAAAATTCCGGCCCTCGCTACCGTAGAAGTTGGACACCACTGCTCTAGAGTGTAAATAGGTTGGTCTCTGTAGAATATGATATCTATTTGTTAGTTGCTTCTGTGGAATGGTTTGAGGAATGAACATCTTTGGTGTAACAACAACACATTTATGGCAGCACTCATAGTACAGACCACAGGATATAAGGGAGACATTACTTGAAAAAAACTGTGCACATTTCAGGAATCAGCAGCTCTCTGAGCAATTTTTCACAGCTTAGACTGTACACTGATTAAACACTTGATTTGCCCTTTCTTCTATAAGGGCTTCACTGCCCCACGTCCCAGCAGCTGTAATAAGACCACTGGTGCCAGCACTGCATATTCCTGCAGATCTACATATATGATTAGCCATGCACAGCAGACAAATCCTTTCATGTCAAGTCATTTTAGGCAGGTGTCCCCTCTCCTAGGATTCCTCCTACAGGACCCATTCATTTTCACCTCAAATTAGCTAATTGCAACAATATCTTACCCTTTAAAACATTGAGCCCTAAGATCTCTAGGGTGTCCCAGCAAGACAGTTCTTTACATTTACCTAAAACATATACATAATTGTTAGGTAAATGTAATTAGTACTCAAAAGCAACAGATCTTGTGATCCTAAGCATGGACTATGCATGAAACAATTAAACAAATTTCCTAAAAGGCTTGCAAGTAACTGGAATTTTGTTCATACTCCTTCAAAGATCTTATCTGTATAAAAAAAATGACATTTACATTAAATTTAACAATTGCACACTAATGTAGTTCATAAACATTTTTTATTTCTAAACCGGGCACATTGACCTGTTCATTGACAGAGGTATTATATGAACCCATGCCCAAATGGACATCAACCTTAACACTTCCATGATCTAAATATTAGGTTAAATAATCCGAGAGTCAACTCTAGTGCTGCAACGACATAATTCAGTAACATAAGATAGCATATACAAGTGGTTTGCAAATTGCTGTGGGTGTATGTGGTATCATTTGTGGATCATTTTTTCTGGTATCACTTTTTTTTTTGAAGAAAGCAGATTTAGAATATACAGTAGTTATAAAACCAGAAGCAGGAAGCCAGCAGTAAAAGGCCGCAGGTGGGACATCAGGCAGAACAGCTCAACCAGAACCCGCCGACGACCCGCAAATGGTGTGCCAAGGTGAGCCCAACCCTCAGGAATCAGGCGGCCCACACATCACTATTGCAGATGATGTTTATGCATTAAAGCATTTAATTCTACATGCAAAGTCATCAAGAAAAACAACAATTTTTCCAAGACTAAATACAATTAATAGGTGGCAAGTTTGTAGGAGATCAACTTATTGGCAAAGTGCATAAAGTCACTCACAATTACACAACTGTATAACTAGGAGGGCTATTCAAGTAGAGAGTATAAATCATTAAAATCTACTGCGTGCAGCTCTGTGAAAAATTTTGGCTATGTGCACTTTGGGCACACACAAAAGTGGATAACGAACATAAGAAAAGCCAGTATAATCACAAAATAAAAATATGAGCATCTTAACCCCAGATGTACCAGTGTAATTGCTACAGAAAATGAATAATTGACATACTAACCTTATATGTGCTTGTAGAATTCCTACAAAAATTGGATAATCAGCATATTAACCCGAGATTTGTCAGTATAATTGCTACAGAAAATGGATAAGCTGCATATTAACCACAGACGTGCCCATACAATCACTGTAGAAATGGCCAACAAGCATTCTTTTAACCCCAAACAAGCCAGTAAGATCACTGTAGAAATGGTAAATGAGCGCTCCATTAACTCTAGGGGGCCGATTCACTAACTTCGAGTGAAGGATTCGAAGTAAAAAAACTTCGAATTTTTGTGCTCCTCGACTATCGAATTGGCGTAAATTCACCTGAGTAGAATGATTCGAATAGATCGAGCGCAAAAACGCTGCGAATTGCTTTAAAAGCCCATGGGAAAGTCCCATAGGCTTGTTTTCCAAGTTTTTGATCGAATAAAAAGGCATTTGATCGAATGAAAATCCTTCGAGCGAATATTCGATCGAGCGCCTATTCGCCTGGCGAATAGTCGCCAATTTGACTATTCGCCAGCGCGTAAATTCGCCCGAATTGCCTTTTCGATTCTATTCGATTCTATTCCCCAGTCGAATTTTGAGGGATTTAACCCCTCGAAATTTGACCCTTGATGAATTTGCCCCTAGATGTTCCAGTAAATAGAATACAGAAATGGATAGACTGAAAGCATTCCCTCATTAACACTTGCACACGCAGAATACTAACATCTGTTCTTTTTTCCTGCTGTTGCCACACTACTTGTCTCTCTCTATCTGGTACCAGTAAAAAATACAAGATGGATGTGTACTTCCTATTGGAATGCACAGCCATCTTGGATTTTCTTTCTCTAAAAGCAGAGAGCTGAAAAAGAACTGCAACAAGCAGGGCGACATGGGAGATTTAAACAGTGATCTGGGTCAGAGGGCTAGAAATGCCCTTGGCTCTCCCCTTGTATCTATGGGGCCCATTTACTTAGCTCGAGTGAAGGAATAGAGGAAAAATAGTTCGAATAGTGTTTTTTTGGCTACTTCGACCTTCAACTTGGAATCGAACGATTCGAACTAAAAATCGTTCGACTATTGGACCATTTGATAGTCGAAGTACTTCGACCCCCTAGTTCGCCACCTAAAACCTACCGAGGCCAATGTTAGCCGATGGGGAAGGTCCCCATAGGCTTCCTAACAATTTTCTGATCGAAGGATAATCCTTTGATCGATGGATTAAAATCCTTTGAATCGTTTGGTTCGAAGGATTTAATCGTTCGTTTTAACGATTATTCCTTCGATCGTTTGGTCGAATGAATTGCGCTAAATCCTTCGATATTCGAAGTCGAAGGATTTCAATTCAGCAGTCGAATATTGAGGGTTAATTAACCCTCGATATTCGACCCTAGGTAAATTTGCCCCTATTTGTTGTCACCCAAGCTTTCTAGAGAAACAGCAATACAATATCTGCTTTATACAAGTACTAGGTTCTGCTCTATTATATTCAGTTCAGTTTAGTATTTCAAATCTTGTGGACAGCTCACAATTTACAACTAGGGAAAGTTTACTGCTAGCATTTATTAAAAATGTTGGCATGTTTTCTTCAGTACAATGTTTATTGCTGTTGTTTTTTTTTTTTTTTTTATATACAGTATGTACAGACAAAGAAACCTGTTAGTCAGAAGAGGAATATGATGCTGGCACATGGTCAGTGTGAGCTTAGACTTGGCACACAATAATGGGCTGCATATGGACATGCCTCTATATGAGACTTTATTCAGTTTGTTTACTATATCATATACACAACGTTTGATGTGTTGCCTTTCACTCTGACATTATAAATAGGGTTTCATCAAGTATAAATCAATCAAATAATATGTATTACTAGATAAAAGTATAGAGTGGCAGCAAGGTGTCACTCATCAGTATGTGTTGCATTTAACTTTAGTGTATGCTGAAAATTATGTGATACTTCCAAGCGTAACAGATGTGTGGGCAGTAGCAACCAGTAACTGGGGGTCTGCAGTGTTCAATACAATGTGACAACATGGCAGCTGAACATCTAATGCTGAATGAGATGAGAGCACTGAAGAACAGATGTGTGGGGAAGCAATGCTGATAAATCTTTTAGTGTAAAATGTTGAATGTGATGGGTCCTCATGATTTGCAATGTAATAGGTGTTATGTTAGTGTTGACACACTGATTACAAATCATTAGATTAAATCATACTGTTATTGGCAAAAGCAAACATATTTTCACTACAAAGGGACAACTGCCGTATTATATGATTTCAATGTTTTTTTTGGTTCAGTGTTGTGGGTGCTTGTTTGTTTACTCTGTGTAAGAATTGACCAGCAGTGACCAGGCAATGAGGCTTCCATTGAAAGTTCAAGGACATTACAAAAAGGAGCAAGAGTGGCAATCCAATTCGCCTGAACAATGGTGGCTTGTGAAATACCATGAATACCAGTACCATGTAAAATAAAAATGCTTGCTGTTTTTCCCTACTACAAAGATGCATTGAAAAGATGTACTGTATTTCAGAACAAATGCACACAATATTTGTGGTAGGACACTAAAGCTAAGCTAAGGCTCAAAATTGTGCTGGGGAGAATGGGGGAAATGGGAATCTCACCACTAAAGATTGGTAGTTAGTCAATTTATCTCTTTTTCCTCTCTGGCTACTGCTGCATCCCGACATGTTGAACAGTGCTCACACCAGATTTCTTACACTTTGGGGCCAATTCACAAAAAGTCGTTATTTTTTTTTTATTTAAAGGGCATGTAAAGTCTATAATAGAATAAGGCTAGAAATGCTGTATATATAAACATGAACTTACTGCACCACAAGCCTAATCAAACAAATAATTTATGCTTTCAAAGTTGGCTACAGGGGGTCACCATCTTTGCAAGACTAAGACTGCACATGCTCAGTGTGGTCTGGGCTGCTTAGGGATCGTCATAAACAAAGCTGCTTGAGTTCTACATGGCTGGGAAGTAAGGCGGGGGCTCCCCCTGCTGTTCATAAGTATGATTGTTTCCCTGCTCAGCAGTTAGGGACCATCTGACAATTCCTATCCACAGCAGTAAATGAAGGGAGGATTTCACTGCATACAGTCAGGTTTCTTATAAAAATGGTGCGATTCATTAGAGTATTTTCGCATGCGCTAATAGACATATCACAAGCGTTAATTCCACTTTACCGCAAATCGGTATTTTAATCTCATTGCAATATTTATAGAATAGAATTAATCATAATGCATAATTCACAAACATCTTTTAAACGATAAAAACATAAATTTAACACCTCCCAGGAGTAGGTGTTCCTAAACAACATCAGATGGATTAATAGAGGAAGATGTAGTGAGGAGCTGTAGGGCAGCAATTTCATGGTGCCTTGGGCAGGTCCAGAATGCACTACGTTCTGTGTCGTGGAATTCTATAAGTTTTCCAGGAAAAGTACTGTAAAAAGAGACTTCTACTCTGTCAGTGGCATCCCGAATGTCTAAGGTACTATAGATTGCACTATTAACGTGTGACAATATCAAATGGCTTAAAAAAAACACACAAAATATTTCTTGCTATAAAATACCGCACACAATTCACTGAGAATTAACAGAAAAAAAGGCTTATTAAGTCAGAGAAGTGAATCGATCGTTAATTCTAAAGTTATAAAAAGTGATGCCATTTTTAAGGCAAGCTATAAATAACGCTGACTTTTTCAACGTTTTGTGAATCGGCCCTAGTGTCTTTTTACTAAAGTCACATATTGACTTGTGCAGTGAAGTCAAAATGTGTCTGCTGCTTCCCGTTTATCCTCTAATTAATTTTTTAATTGTACTTGCACCCTCAGGAAACATGTGTCAGTTAATGTTGTTTGTGGGATTAGAAATAACGTTCCCCTGTGATCCAAAATGAGCTGATTACCCCATAGATAAAAACTACCCATATTTTAGACAAGCGCAATCACTTCTAATTTGCTTCCATTTAATTTCCCCTCTATGACTCAAGCCTAGCTACGCAAAGACCCAAGGTCATTCTATGCGGACAGTTCACTTCCAGGCTGTAAAGATTCATTTCATAACAGATGAAAAGATGTTGAGCTTGGAATATCCTATATATAAATCATGTTTTAGCATAACTACATGTGTGGTACACCATAAAATTGAGTTATTTAGCTGATTGTTCTAAGTTATTATATAGTCTCAATGAATATTTGGTTGAAACAGTCATCTCTGTACTGGATGTAGCTTGATTAAATTATTTTTTTTATTTGTGTTCTTTCATATGGAGGATTATTAATTATAAAACTTATGGGTTGTTATTAAAAATAGGTTTTTGTCCAGTCTGTAATTATGTCCCAAGCACAAGAATTAATGGATTTATTTTATATTTATGTAAAGGAACTTTCCAAGTCCGTTTGAGGTGTGTTTATCTCTTGGATATAAAGTCTTATATTTATATATATGTCTTCATAAACAGTAACATAATGAAAAGTTCATGTGTACAGTGTCTAATCAGCCCTGTAGGGAGCAAAGAAATTGGTAGTTTGGCCGAAATGTGGATATTAATGTTCAAAAGTCATACTGTTTTGCACCTGGATGAAAAGCATATGTGATTTCAAGTGATATACTGGAAATGTAAGTGTTAGCCTGCTCAAATCAATTTCCTACATTTGCCATTCATTTTACTCAGCAGTAGTACATGGCCCTAAGGCTGATGCGGCCAACTTAGATATGTGGGTGATAAGTTGAGAAGGCAGATACCCTAAATGGTTTTTATACCTCCACCCCCTTTGTTATACAATATTTTAAATTGTAACTATACTGTAAGGGTGATTGAGCTATAGAAATTTTGGAGACAAGTTTGCCGGTATGGATCCCCACTGTCAAAGTACTCCAGGTTTCTTCAGCAGTCCTTACACCATTTTATACCCTGTTTTGCCGCAAAGTCATTTTACACAACTTTATATATATAACTTCTAGTTGCATCATGTGATCACACGCAATTCAAGTCAGAGTCAGCGATCTACAGTAATATATGTTTACAATGCAAGATGCATTGCTATTTTTGCCCCCCCCCCCAGCCTTTACATTTTGATGTGACATCCAGTTTCTGAGTAAGAGAAATTGGGCTTGGCAGGTAAAATCTGCAAAGAGGCCTATCCAGGAAATGTCTCAATACTGCCCTGGTGGCACCCATTATGTAGCTGGAAATACATAGTGTGGAACACTGAACTCTTACAATTATTTAATATGCTAGAGTGTTTGCTAAACTATTTGACTTAAAGGAACAGTAACACCCAAAAATTAAAATGTTTTAAAGGAATCACAATATAATGTACTATAGCCCTGCACTGGTAAAACTGATGTGTTTGTATCAGAAACACAACTATACTTTATAAAAACAAGCAGCTGTGTAGACATGGGGGCAGCCATTAAAGTGCAGGCTACACAGTAAATATCAGATATGTTTTGAAGAATCTCATTGTATACTACAGAACTTATCTGCTGTGTATCCTGTACCTTTACTCCTTTTTCAGCTTTGATTGGCTACCCCCATGGCCACACAGTAGCTTGTTTACATAAACTATAGTAGCAAACACACAAGTTGAAGCATACACACAAGTTGTCAGGGCTGGATTTACATAGCAGGCGCCCCTAGGCCCACTGTTGTTCGTCGCCCTGTCCCCTCTCTTTGATTCAATCAAATTTTCATCATGGGGACCAGAGCAATGGGGATTGACGTACAGGAAATTTTAAAAACGATCGTATCTCCTGTGCCTCCCCAGTGTTTCTGAACCAATGTGGGTGTGGTTGGGCAGCATGCGGCCCCCTAAAATCCTGTCACCCTAGGCCTTGGTGGCCTCTCCATAAATCCGGGCCTGTTTGGTTTGGTGCCTGTTCTCCAGCCCAGAACTGGCAAAATCCCTTTGTTTTCAATATAAAATGTAAAAATATTATTAACTTATTGGAATATTCATCAACATGGGATTTCAGGTATATTTCACTACTTGCATTCATTTTTCGACAACAGTTTTACTATTCCTCTTGCTCTGACAGAAAATTTTCAAAGCTTCATAGATGACTGCCCATGATCGCTTAAGTTCCACAATCTAAATTTGTGTACAACATTGAAATAAGTATAACATTTACAGCATTATAATGAGATTATCTGTAGAATTTAAATCAACTCCCAAATACAATCCAATAGTTTACCAAACCTAATAAGCTTACTGTAAGCTATTCTGTTAATAACAACAGTTGTATAGATGCCAAACAACGGCTGAAAAGTGTTGCAATGATGCAGTCTTCCAGAAACCGAGCAGATGTGAAAAGTAACCTTGACCAATATCAGCAATTTTTAGAATAAAATCACTTGGCAGGCTCGATATATTTATATCTAAGCACGTTTGGGGTGTTTAAAAAAGAAACACAAAGTAAAACAATTTTATTACAACTAAAACTCCCATGCAGCATTAATGAAAACACAATGCTGTCTATAGGACTTATTTACGTCTGCAATGTGCAACTTGTGCTTTTCCCCACAGTGAGTTGCACCAAAAAACACTTTTATTGAAGGTACTTGCATCAAAATGTGGTCTTTGCACTTGATACGCTTGGCACCACTCAGTCCTTCCTGCCTTCCATTCAGAATCAGGACCTGCTGCGCCTATCAATACGGGGGGGAGGGGCTGAAGCTACCGCCACCTCTTGACCAGGTGTAAGCTCCAGAGTTCCATTTGCACCACCCATCAATAGGCGCAATACACTGTGCCTAAAGAATAAGGCGCAAACATCAATTGCACAGTGACCGCAGGAAATGATGCCAGTCACATGGTGAAAATTCTGCATCCGAGTTGTAACAAAGCACATATGCAGTTGCGAGTCAGTAGGTGCAGCACAATTGAATCAAGAGAATTGCATTGCATCCTAAATGATGCTGGAATTCTGGTTGAAAATGCAGCACTGTGAGAAAACATAGCTATTGCTCTTGAAATTGCACTTTGCTCACTGAGTCTATGTAAGTGAATGAGCCCTAATGTATTTTTTTTTCAATTAAACACAAAGCAACCCATTAGACATTTTGCTGTCAGACACTTGACCTGTGAATAGCAATGGCTGTTTGATTTCTATGAGTTGCTAGACTTGGTTACATTACCACTAAGTATGAAGAGGTACATCATCTAATGTTACACCTGGATTAAACTTATATATAAATGGAGTGAAGGAAAGAAAGTAAGAGTAAATTCTAGCTAAATTGCAATTGAATAATATATAATGTCCAGTTGTTTATACAGAACTATGTAGAGTATAATGGGAATTGCTGCAGCCATTAATTCTTTTTCCTTTTTGATGGCTTTTAGAGACACTAACAAGGGCTGAATAAACACAAATGGCACTACAGGGGTATGCAAGGGTATGTGTATAGGAAAAGCGTCCACAATTATGCACTCATTTTAGTTTTTAGCCCTTGCAATTATAAAGGGCACCCTTAAACCTCCCTTCTCCAGATACTTGACCACAAAACTTAAGCTGCTTTGTTGAGAATATTTATTAGCCTTAAGTTTGTGCAACTCAAATCACATATTCATAGTAAGCAAGAAAGAGCCAAGGTTTTGTTGTTCACTGCCTAGCTTTATGAATAAAGAAATAGATTACCAAAATAAAAACAAAGTAACAAAGCCTTAAGACCACAAAACCTTAGATTGCAAGCTATATCGGCAGGAGACTCCTCTTTACTGTGTCTCTTCTAGTAGCACTATATAAACAAAGTTACACATATGTAAAACCCAAGTATGGAGGGGCGACCCTATGGAGAGGAAAGTGCTAGATATCTCTATGTAAAGAGAAGGCTGAATATTAAACATAACTATGTAGGGACCCTGAGGCTTAAGTTCCCCTTTTCATTTGGAGCCTCATGGTGTATACAGGGTTTCCTGATTGGTGCAGCATGGCTGATCCCAAAACTTACTGCAAGTCAGTAATTATTGTGTTGTACCACTTTGGCACCAGGGGGGTGGCCAAAAATGGGTTACAACTATTATACCAAGTATTAAATGCTTTGCAATCTGTGACATTCTGCCAAATATGTTAGGAGGAAAAGATACCACCAACAACTGCATTACTTTCCCACCTGCAGCTATTGTTTAACCATAGCCCCCAGCAGACAGATTGCTGGAAGTTTCAATTGAACAACAACTGGAGAACTGCAGGTTGGACATGCCTGATAGCTATACTACAATTATATAGCAATATTAATAATTATTTTGGAATCATTTGTAATTAAGCTATGTTCCTCTTATAAGGGCCCCCTACGCCATGCAATGACAGTGTAAATGACTTGTCTGCTCTTCCCTAAAGCTGACCCTGTGTGTTAGACAACTCATAGATAGCTGCCAATAATAAACTTACTGAACTCACTATCATTGCTTTGCTCCTACAGGTGCACAAAAGAAAGACTTCATGCTGGGCGTGCAGTGACATGCATTAATATGTTCTATATGTTCTGTTGGCTTATTCCATAACACATTACTGATTTTCTTCCCCGTTTACAAAATACACTTGTTATGGAAATGCTAGGAAATCTGCAGTGTTGGAAAAGGGGCCACATGCAAGGGAAAAAGCACAAGAAATACTCTGACATTCAAGTGATCAGCCACAGCTTTCCCCTGCTGTGCTGCTTGTTCTCACATCTCTCTTGATTTTACAAGTGCCTGCAAAACAATCCAGCTGAGCATATTTACATTGCTTTCCAATGTACACTATAAATTGACAGATATGATATAAAAATACATAATACATAAAAAAAACACTGCTGCTTTATTTGCTAAACATGTTTTCACTGCTTCAATAACTAAGAAAAGTGGGTTGAAATTTTCTCATACTGGTTACATTTTGGTTTATTCCATATGAAAGCTGAGCAATCCATTATTTTACCCAGAAATGATGACAGCTTGCATGCGAATATCTTTGTGCCTCAAGGCCTAATAGTTCAGTGCCCCATTAACACTGGAATACTGAATGCAAAAATAATTTGTAACAATATCAGACACAGATTTTTTTATACATAAAATAGTATTTACTGTAAATAGCCCAAAGCATTTTCAGTTGGTCACATATTAACAACCAGGTTGACCAATCAATGATCTTTGTGGGGACCTCTAGTTGTGCTGTTTTTTGACTAATCTGCAGGCCAGTTGGTCAGAGGAATTCTTACTTCCTACCTTAAAGGAGAAGGAAAGGCTAAACTTAAGTAAGCTTAATCAGACAAATCTATATAAATACACCAGTAAACCTTCAAAGAAATGCTGCTCTGAGTCCTCTGTCAAAAGAAAAACCTAATTTATTTTCTTCTATTGTGTACACATGGGCTTCTGTATCAGATTTCCTGTTTTCAGCATAAACCTCCAGGGCTAGGGCTTGAGCATGCTCAGTTTGCTCCACTCCCCTCCACTCCCTGCTATAATCTGAGCCCAGAGCTATGTGGGACATTCACTAAGATTCGTAGTTGCGCCAGGTGTAACTTCGCCGCACTTCGCCAGGCGTAGTTTCGCCAGCGCTCCGCAAATTCACTAAAATCCGAAGTTGCGCTCAGGGGTAGCGTAAGGTTGCGAAGTTGCGCTAGCGTTGATTCGCTAAGCGAAGTTACGCTAGCGATGGTTAATTTGCATACGGCGCGAAATTCAAATTTCAATGGAGGAATATGTAGCAGCACTACAAATGGCTGGGAAACCTTCAAAACATCAAATAAAAATTTTATTTTGCCCCACACATGTGCCCACTGTATAGTTAAGTTGCCATGAGTTAGGAAATGTAGGGGGGAAGGAGGGGAACCCCAAAAAAATTTTCGATCTTTTTCAGCCTATCACCCATAATATAGAAGAAAATTTTTTAACTTTTTTTGAAGAAATCCCTATCTACTCTATTGCGCTTCGCCTGGTCTGAGGTGGTGAAGGAAGTCTAGCGTAAAAGGTAGCGTTCAGAACAATGCGCGCGTTAGTGAATTTGCATAGTTACGTCCGTTGCGCAAATTCGCCAGGCGTAAGGGTGCGAAGTTACACTAGCGAAGTTACACTAGCATCCGTTAGTGAATTTGCGAAGTAACGAAAATGCCCAACGCTAGCGAATTGACGCTAGCGTTAGGCGCTTCGGCGCATAGTGAATTTGCCCCCATGAGTGAGCAGGTAGAGACTCAGGCAGGAAGTGATGTCACGCCCAGCTAATATGGCAGCTGCTATCCTAACCAAACAGAGAGAGCTCCTAGAGCTGTTTACTCAGGTATGGAAAGGCATTCTGCAGAATAAATATAGTGTTATAGCTTGCACTATTGTGGCTAATATATTGGTAATAAAATGCTTCTGTAGCTTTCCTTCTCCTTTAAGTGGAACAGTCCAGATCTGAGAAGACAAAGGCATGTTTCAGGCTGCTTCAGTAAGCATAGTTGTGTGTAATTGGGTGCTTAAGAACTTAAAAAGTGCTGCTCATATCGTCTAAAAGAACAGATATATGCAATAAGTGATGGATGTGCTTTATTTGTTACAGCAAGTATGTTTTAAAAGGAATTGTAATCCCATACTGATTTTGAGAGCTCTTTTTAAAGTTGGCCCTAGCAGTATTTTAAACTTTATGGGCAATAGCTGGATGGATATTTTAGAGTGTATGACTACAGTCACAACAGCATAAAGTGAAGGAAAAGTATATGAAAATGTTTCAGGAATATTTAGGCATATATATACCATCAGTACATAGATAACAGCATTGGGAGACATTGTTATATTTTGACTCAGGGCTTGGAACTGTATGGTCTAATAACCTGGAGACACATCGATTAGCCATCATAATAGCGAGAATTTATGGGGTTTGCTAGTACATAGCATTATTATTTACCAGTGATCTGGAAAGAGGCAACATTTTGGCTTCATCCCTTAAATCAATTCATTTTTTAATGCAAGAGAGTACAAATCACAGCACCCACCGACAGGTAAATTACATTGTGCAGTTTTTGAGCTAGAAGTTTAACAACATCTGTGACACTTTGCTTGCAACTAGGGATGTGCGAATTTGACCCGTTTCGTTTCAACAATAATTTGCCGCCAGCGAAATGTCGCCGATGCCCATTAAAGTCTATAGGCGTCAAAACAAAAAACATTTTTTGATGCACGTCTTTTTTTTTTTTTACACACAACCCGCACATGGGCGTAATTTCCGCAGCAAAACAAGGCGAAAAAATTCGACCATCCCTACTTGCAACCATCAAAGACCTGATATCCCTGGGATCCTTTGGGACAACCCAGCTTGTCCTGCTATATCAGACAGATACCCTTTTTTTGCCTTTGTCCTATAATTTTCTAATTTCATGACCTTGATACTGTGACCCAGAGAATGAAATGTCTTAAAGATTCATCCTTTTTGTGATTCACTGTAAAACAGTAATGGTTCATTATTTCCCTAAATATCAGTTCTGTTTATGACATGATATGACATTTAAAATATGCCAGATGCCAAGATTATAGAAAAATTGAAGGCTACCAATATAGCAGAGCAGAAGGCAACAATGAAATTCACATTATAGAATGACCATTATCCAGTAACTTCCCAGGTTCCAAGCATTCTAGACAAATAGAACATTGTCTTAGCAATATCAAAATCACACATACTAACTGCATTGCTTAAAGACTGCCCGAGCAATTAAAAAAATAAAAATCTCAAAACCCTCCTCATAACATTTTGTTTTGTTCTGCATTTTGTCAAAAAAGACAAGGCACTGGATACTTTGTTTAATTTCTATGTTAACAAAAGGGGATACTGGGACAGAGAGAGTAGAGTATCAGCATGGCTCTTTTCCAGCACCTTAGCTATGAATCCTGACAGACTAGGCTAAAAGAATTAGAACAGGGATATTTTGGCACTAGCTGCAAGTCACTTCTGGACACAAGTATAAATAACCAAAAAAGTATTGCTGGGAGGCAGAAAATACATTGGTTGCTTATGTTTCTTCCCTATGGAGGAATGCTGCCTTGTATATGGTTGAGCTCACACTAGTGGGAAAAATATCCATACAGTGGACACTATACGATACGAGCAGTGATTGTTGATAGAGCTTTGCTATTATTCAATAGCAAATAAAATAACTTTTAGGTTTTCAGGATTCTCTCCTTTTAGGTACTGTGCCCCTACAAAATATAAACTGTTCCTGGTGTTTTTTCTGACATCACTTTATACTCAGGGTTGGACTGGGCCAGTGGAACACTGGGAAAAACTCAGTGGGCTCCGCTAACCCACATGAGACCCTGGGTATTGCTTCCTGACCTCCCCCACTGACTCTAATCACAGCTGCAAGAAGAAAAAACAAGGTGTAGGGGGCTAGTTGTGGCTGGGGGAGGGGGGTTGCGGGGGTGCCTCCCAGTCTGACGCTGTTTATACTAGCCAACTCAAAATGGTAAAATGAGAATTTGCTGTGAGGAGCAGAACATTCTTGTTCCTTCAGTTATACCATATATATTTTGTACCATAAATGGTACTGGTACCAACAATGTTCTAACTAGATGGGAAACTACACTCCACACTAAAGTAACCAATGACTCAAATCACTGGACATAGAATAAGTTACTTGATGAGTTTTGACTGTTTCATGCAACACTGATTTGTTATTGCTGCTTTGCCACTTCTGGGTATATTTGCATATCAGTATTGGGCAACAAGCTAAGAATACAACATTGCTCTGTAAAAGTCTATGCTTAATGCAAAGAACATTCTTCTGTTTAGTCTAAATGTGCTTGCCAGGTAATGTGAGAAAAATAATGATAGAGTAGGGAAGAGTGAGGCACAGTAATGGTGTCAAGGGAGAAGGCGATGAGTGAAAATACTGTTGATGCTAGTGTAGACAGACTATAATCATTGATATTTTGGGAATATAAAAATCATAGTGTGGGAAGATATGGAAATATCAGTGTAGTATGGAAATGGGAATTGGAAGGTGGAGAAATAGTGATAATAATGTGGGTGTGTAATGTGGAGTAAGAAGAGAAGATTGTGATGGTGGAGGAGGAAAGAGAGAGGAGTGAAAAAGGGGAAGGTGGGGAAAAAACAATACATTAGTAAGAAAAAATAATCAGTTAGGGAAGTGTGAATGGAAAGGATGAGAATATTGAGGGAATGTGTGAAAACAAGTAAGTACCAAGTATATATAGTCTGGAATTTAGAGGGAATGCGAGTAGCACAAAAACATTTCTAGCAATTTAGAATAAATTTGCCAATGGTTCCAACCTCAGAGAGCTGATCAAAAAAAGCTGTAGTAAATTTCACAAAAACCCCTTTACTTGATAAAATAGTTGTGTGTGAAAGCACAAGAAAAAAAGTAATACAAAATGCTACTAAACAGAAAAACCATTCAGACTTATTATGAAATAACTATATCCCGTTAAATCAACGTGAATTTAAAAATCAGCCGTTTCAGGTGGAAAATACATTTTCATTGGATTAAAGTTTAAAGTACCTTTAAATAAAGTGCTAATTGGATTCAAACTGGGATATGGATATAGTTGTTATTTGTTGTAGATACTATTATAATCTAGCAAGAATGTTTGTAATATAAACCTTAAATGGTTTATACTTAACTATATCATTATGGGTGCAGCATGCAGTAATCAAAATATACATCTTACAGATAATGTTTTCTCCCCCCGACTACTGATTATAGGAAGATACAAGCACTGCACAATGAGACTGTAGTATAATTTATGAGTGTCATGAATTACATGTTGGAGATTACATCAGGATGTTAGGTGACATTCTGCCAAACCACAGGAGTACAGTACTGAACGGAATTCAGAACTGTAATTACAGCACAGAGTTGTAAATGCTTGAACAACTATCTGTTTTCATATTGAGTCTCACACATAGGTGGAAAGCAAGGGCTTTAATCATGTCTTGTGACCTGAAAGTCTATAAATCTTTGAAATGACATCAGCTATTGCTTGGATTTAAAGTAATGATGTCACAAAACTAAATTATGGCTGTGTGTGTACAGCTCAATAAGACTAAATAAAATTCCCTTCCATGGCAGTATTTGATCAGGATGAAGACTCTAGCAACATATACAGTTTTAACCTTGTTGGTGCTAGAGTGATCAGGATAACAGCTTGATCAATAGAATTTTTGCTACAGTATATGGACTATAAACTATAGGAGGGTAGATCTTTCTTCTTATGATAATATCAATAACCTGCTGGCCACTTCTCATCTTGTTTGTATATAACAATAAGCTTTGTTCTTATTGGTTCAGGAATGTGACTGACAGTGTTGCTCCACAGAATTATTATTTTATCTGTTTTGTGAAACAAAACTGTCATTTTGTGGAAAGAATGAATCCTGTACTATAAAATCTTGCTTTCTGTCGCAGATATCTATTTAGTCATTCAAATCTAGCTTGACATGCACTAGTTAGTTACACTATTATATATTATGTCCAACTTTGTTTTTACATAATTCATTCTGTAAGTAACTTTGCACATAAGTGTGTCCGTTACATGGAGGTTATACATTTGTGAGACAGATTGCTTGTTAAACTGTACAGAATGGAGTTTGTGATATAATGACATCCTTTAGTGCACTAACCAGATTTTGTTTTCATTCTTTAATAGAAATAAGTCTTTTGTATATTTTTTTTCTCTGTGTATGGTCACAATTACTTATATACCATGAGAGACATTCATTCTGTGTATTAGGGATAGTTTTGTATACAGAATGTATTTGGGACAAACGGAACCCCATATATCACCCCCTTCCTTTCCCCCCAGCAGCCTAACAACAGAACACTGGGAAAGTAACCAGATAGCAGCTCCCTAACACAAGATAACAGCTGCCTGGTAAATATAAGAACAGCACTCAATAGTAAAATCCAGGTCCCACTGAGACACATTCAGTTACATTGAGTAGGAGAAACAACAGCCTGACAGAAAGCAGCATCCTAAAGTGCAGGCTCTTTCTGAAAGCACATGACCAGGCAAAATGACCTGAGATGCACCTACACACCAATATTACAACTAAATACACTTGCTGGTTCAGGAATGAAATTTTATATTGTAGAGTGAATAATTTGCAGTGTAAACAGTGTCATTTAGAAATAAAAACTAAACCATAAAAATCATGACAGAATCCGTTTAAAAAGTAAACACTTTGTGCTGCTTATAACAGGGCCACTGATATTGCAGTCTCCATAAACTACATTGTGACCAGGAGTTTCAATAAAATGTATTTTGTTCAGTTCATGGTCTTGTTGATGGTTATGATCATATTTAGAGATGCCGTAGGCTCTGTATAGGTCTCATACAACAAATAGAGTAAGAGACAATGCATTTAGGGTTAGAATGGAGACCAACTGCAAAGTGGCTCTACCCTCCTGTAATAGAGTAAAGTTGTATTTAGAGCAGTGATGCAATGGCTAGAAACACAAATGGGTTCCCTGATAAAATATTATGTTCCCCCAAAAAATACGGGTGCTTGTGTGTATATTCTATCACTTTTTTATATTTACTGAAACTGTAATTTCTTTAAAGCTTTTAAAGTTATTTATAAAATGTAAATAGTCCTATAGTCCAACCTTGGGTGTGGATCACAGTTTGCCATATACAAAACTACATACGACACACAGGGGCCCATTTACTAAAGGTCGAAGTGAATTTTCAAATTCAAAAACTTCAAATTTCGAAGTAATTTTTGTGTACTTCGACCATCGAATAAGCCAAAATTCGATTCAAATTGAAAATACTTCACAAATTCGACCATTCGAAAATCGAAGTATTGTCTCTAAAAAACTTCGACTTCGACACTTCGCCATCTTAAACCTGCCGAATTGCTGTTTAGCCTATGGGGGACCTCCTAGAACCTCTCTGAGTCTTTGGCTAAGTTTTTAGAAGTCGAAGATTTTTTTTGTACTATCCTTCGAATCCTTCGATTTTTACTTCACTCGAAAACGGCCGTTTTCGATCGAAAAACTACTTCGACTATCGAAGTATCAAATTCGATGGTAGAATTTCAAAGTTTTTTTAACAAAGTTTGCCCCATTTGTCCTCTAACAGGTTTATTGGGAATATTTTGGGGAAGTGCTAGTGTATCTGATGAGAATGACCAAACACAGCATTGTGTATCAAGAATCATCACCTTAACTCATAGCCGAAATAAAAAAATAAACATACAAAACAGAACTGACTCCTATCAGATTTTTTAACCTTATCCCAATTTCATTTTACATTTTTCTGAAAAACGAGTGTCATATTTAAACTTTAGACTTGGATAGTTGCGGGAAATACCTTTGTGTAGAAGAAGTTGTATATGTCATGTGACCATGTGGCCAAGTGCCAAGGCAGCAATTGGTTGCTATGGCAACATTACATCATATGAGTCGATGATGTCATAATGTCAGTGACCTACTTAAGTCAGTGCCAACAAGACAGCTGGTCATTTCAGGATTTTCACTACTGGACTAAACACCAGCAGTGAATTTTCTGAAATAATTTTTTTTTTAATAACATCTTTTATATTAGAATGTCGTTTCGCTCATTTGCCAACAAAGGGTAAGAATATTCAACTTCTTCTCATATAGAGTATTTATGCATTATAACTAGGCTTGTGCTTTATGTGTTATAATTATTATTGGCAAAGTGCCAACTCAGCAACTGGTTGCTATGGTAGCGTTACATTGTGATGTCATAATGTCAGTCACCTACTTATTACAATTATTATTGGCAAAGTGCCAACTCAGCAACTGGTTGCTATGGTAGCGTTACATTGTGATATACGTTATGGGATGTTATGTGACCATATATGGCAAAGTGCCAAGGCAGCAATTGGTTGCTATGGCAGCATTACATTGTGATGTCATATGAGTCGGTGATGTCATAATGTCAGTGACGTACTTAAGTCAGTGCCAACAAGACAACTGGTCATTTCAGGATTTTTACTACTGGACTAAACACCAGCAGTGAATTTTCTGAAAATAATTTTTTTTTAATAACATCTTTTATATTAGAATGGGGTTTCGCTCTTTTTACAACAAAGGGTAAGAATATCCAACTTCTACTCATATAGAGTATTTATGCATTATAACTAGGCCTGTGCTTTATGTGTTATAATTATTATTGGTAAAGTGCCAACTCAGCAACTGGTTGCTATGGTAGCGTTACATTGTGATATATGTTATGGGATGTTATGTGACCATATATGGCAAAGTGCCATGGTAGCAATCGGTTGCTATGGCAGCATTACATTGTGATGTCGTATGAGTCGGTGATGTCATAATGTCAGTGACCTACTTAAGTCAGTGCCAACAAGACAACTGGTCATTTCAGGATTTTTACTACTGGACTAAAGACCAGCAGTGAATTTTCTGAAATAATTTTTTTCTTAATAACATCTTCTATATTAGAATGGCATTTCACTCATTTGCCAACAAAGGGTAAGAATATTCAACTTCTTCTCATATAGAGTATTTATGCATTATAACTAGGCCTGTGCTTTATGTGTTAGAATTATTATTGGCAAAGTGCCAACTCAGCAACTGGTTGCTATGGTAGTTTTACATTGTGATGTCACAATGTCAGTGACCTACTTATTGCAATTATTATTGGCAAAGTGCCAACTTAGCAGTGAATTTTCTGAAATTATTTATTTTTTAATAACATCTTTTATATTAGAATGGCATTTCGCTCATTTGCCAACAAAGGGTAAGAATATTCAACTTCTCATATATAGGGGTATATTTAGCAAAGAGTGAAGTTAATTTTCGCCACAGTATGCTAGAGTGAAATTCCACCACTCTACAGTCATTTCTATGGGATTTTTAAAGGCATAATTTATCAAAGGGTGAAAGTTCACCCTTTGATGGCAAAGTGCCAAGGCAGCAATTGGTTGCTATATACATTGTGATGTCATATCAGTCATAATGTCATAATGTCTGTGACCTACTTAAGCCAGTGCTGACGGCATCTGTTCATTTCAGGATTTTCACTGCTGGACTAAACCCCAGCAGTGAATTTTCTGAAAATCATTATTTAAATAACATCTTTTATTTTAGAATAGTGTTTCACTCATAAAAAGGTTAAAGGTTAAGAATCTTCAACTTCTTCTCATATACAGTATGTATGCATTATAACTAGGCCTGTGCTTTATGTGTTAGAATTATTATTGGCAAAGTTCATACTTTGTTCATATTCATACCCAGTTGCTATTGTAACATAACATTATGATGTCATAATGTCAGTTACCTACTTATTACAATTATTATTGGCAAAGTGCAAATTCAGCAACTGGTTGCTATGGTAGCGTTACATTATAATGTCATAATGTCAGTGACGTACTTATTACAATTATTATTAGCAAAGTGCCAACTCTGTAACTGGTTGCTACGGTCACGTTACATTGTGATGTCATAATGTCTGTGACCTACTTAAGGCAGTGCTGACCAGACAGCTGGTCATTTCAGAAGTTTCACTGCTTTACTAAACCCCAGCAGTGAATTTTCTGAAATTCATTTTTTAATAACATCTTTTATATTAGAATGGCGTTTCGCTCATTTGCCAATAAAGGGTAAGAATCTTGAACTTGTGGGTAGTATTTCAAGAAGGTGCATCTGTTGGTATAATGTGGCTGCTCTCTGACATCATGTTCATACAAAATCATTTTGTGAGAGCTCATCCACATTGTATTCTGATTTATCTGTTGAGACTCACCAAATGCAAAATAAAAAAATTAAATTGTCATTTCTTTTGTGATTTTAATTGTAGAAATATCAACTTCTTCAGAAAATTTTGCATTAGATTGACACAAGTATGTGATCCTGTCCCGATCGACATAGAGAAAGGGGAAAAAGAGAGAAGGGCACCGTTTCGATACCTCTGTGCGAAGGTTACACTGCTCATACTTCTCATTATCAGATTCGTCCATTACATGGACACATATCTAGCTGAAGGTAAGACAGGGGCTGGAAGGAAGAAATACATTTTCTGAAGGTAACAGAACCACTTCACTACCTGTACTAACGTGTCCATATGGTACTTTGTTCCTCTTACAGGTGTTATGCCGCTGATTGAAGCAGAATATGAACTCTCCATTGACAAAGTTGCGAGAGTAGAAACATGTAAGGTCACATTCCTTGGACTTATCATTCCCTCTTTCTGTCTGTCTGTAGCAGATTTCTCTTTTAGTCAGTTGTGGGCTTGGTCCATGTCTGAAGCTCACAATATTCTCTCTCTTCCTTCAGGTTTTGCTATTGTTTTTGCCTTGGTCAATCCATTCTTTGGACATCTATCAGATCAGATCAGCCGGAGGACCCTCATGTGTCTGGGAGTAACGTATTGGACTCTGTTTGTTGCGAGCTGTTCCGTAATTCCCCAGGAGGTAAGAGTCGATGTATTGGATGGTCAATGAGATTTCACTTCGCGTATAACCTGTACTCAGTAATATTAATTCTTCATGAATCCTAACTTATAAAAATTTGTACCCTCTTATCCTTTAGTGGGGTTGGACCATCCCTTTTATACGGAGTGCCGTGGCCGCAATAGAAAGTTTTTTTGCAGGCATTTCCCTGACCCTGATTGATGACCTGTGCCCACCTGAAAATCGTCGAGGGACTTTATGCATGTTTAACAGTGTCAGCTATATAATGGGGTAAGCTGCAAGTTGTACCTGGATTCCTGCTACATTCCTGTTGGTTTGTGTGTGGATTCTGTTATATTAACCCTGAATCTCCTTGGTTCTGTTACAGTGCCTTTGGGATCATTGTGGGAGCAATTGTGCCAGTCTACTTAGGCTCAAACTGGCGTCATGCACTGCAGGTAAGGAAAATTCAACCGGGTACCATTAATTATATTGGGGTGATGGGAAGATACAATTGAATATTGGCTAAACATTAAGAGATAAATAAAACAGTGGT